>NC_047121.1:49401825-49667250 GCF_902500255.1 Thalassophryne amazonica
ACCACTACACGCGCGGGTCTGGGGATATTTGCTCTTAAAAGTGTGTGCCTGTGTGTGTGTATTTGGGGTGTTTAGCGCAAAAGGTCGCACCTCTTTTGATAAACCGGACCAGCGTCACAGGTCCCGTTTGAAGCAATATTTTTATGAGGTCCTGCTGTGTCCCTCGGTCCGAGGTGTCAGGCTAAATCCCCTGATCGATGATTACGTGTGTTTTTTGGGTCCACCATAAAACCTGATACCTGTGGGTAATGAGCTTGTTTTTGGAGGCTGGTCCAGTTTTCTGTCCCGCCTCCTGCTGCAGTGTTTTCCTTCATTCCAGCCGCTGACTGGAGCAGACGTTCATTCTCTCAGAATGAAGTTTTCTTTTTCTTCAGAGTGCGAAAGTCTTTCACGGCAAGTGAATTAAGTAATCTTTTGATAGAAAGGCTTCTGTTTTTTTTTTTTTTTAAAAAAGATCCTCGGCGGTAAAAACATTTTAAATGATGTTTTTTTGTTAGATATAGAGCCCCACGGTGAGAAAAGTTTATTCTGATGGAGCAGAAGAATTCGGCCTGACAAATTAACCCCAGAGGATCATTTAGACGACACGACAGGCCAGGGATAGACTCTCCTTTATGACGTAAGAAAATCAGCTCATAACTTTTTAAAGTGTAAATATTTCATTAATAAGTATGGTCTGTGTTACAGTTTGTGGATATTCTGTTAGGAGTTTATTTAACGCTGTTTAATCAAGTTTTTTCCCCCAGACACAGCAGCAGAGATAGTAAACCCTCTGAAATCTCATTTATATTAAAAATACAGGTTAATAACGCGGAGCTGGTGTGTTCTAACCGACGGAGGTCTGTCGAACCGTCAACAGGGCGCCGCGGGGACGGACTCGTGTTACACGGTAAGAAGAACAAAATCACATCATGACTTTTTTTTTTTTTTAAAGTGTAGGCTAAATATTTAATAAGTCGCATCTTTTCTTTCAGTTTGTGGCGAGACGTGACCGTCGCTCCTGCAAGATGCCCGGAGGTTCGAGGATATTTTGGACTGGTATTAATGAATGTTTTTGACAGAGAATAATTGCGATGCATAAAAAGTTTATTCTGGTTTAACGAGAAGAAGAAGACAAATGAAGCCCAGAGGGTTATTAGACGACACGGGGAGCCGGAGAGAGAGTCGCCTTCATGAGGTAAGAAAAAAAGAAAAACAATGATTTAGTAATATGACTAAAGTTTTAAAGGGCCATAAAGTAAGAAAAAAACATATTGGCTATATAATGTCAGACGTTTCCCCACTCAGCCAAAAATTTATGCAAACAGTCAGCATCAGCTCGAAAAGTAGAAGTTTTTGTGGAGCTTTTCACAACCAAATAAGCGTTTAAAGCGTAAAACCCTCCGCCAGTTAGATTTCTCAATAAATGACCACCGACTGTTTCTATCACAGATACGGCGTGTGAATTGTAAAAATTACAGCTTCTGTGTGTTTTCAGTGGAACTTCTGCAAAACAACCGCATTTAAATCTTTATCCACGTTAAAACGACTTGAGATTTATAATTATACGCTCTGAACAAATGCACAGATTCTACATGACACACTTTCCTCTTGTCACACTGACAGCAGTGTGTCGGCTCACAGGCTGTTAATGTTTTTGACAGAATTGGTCGGAAATGTGCAACTTTCAAGTGCCTGGTGCAGCTTTTTACAAATCATAAAACAGCGGAGTAACAACAGTGAGTTTTAACATTAGAACTCTTACCCTCCTGATGTTGGTCAACTCGTGTATTTCAGATTCATTTTAATAAATGTTCACCTTTCTGTAGCAGTTGTTAGCTAAACTAGTTTGTTCATAATTACAAGCGGTTTTTAAAAACACGTTGTACAATTTTTTACTGCGGATTATTCACTGTTTAGGGTATTTCTACATGCCTTACACTGTAAAAAATAATAAGATGACTTTACTAAAAATGAAAATAATCAAAAAATGCAAACTTGCTGCCTTACAAAGTAATTTATGTTGTCTTGAAGCAGATTTGATTACCTTAATTATTGCGAGTGTGCAGTACTCAAATACACTTAAAATCTAGATTACAGTAACTTGTTTATTTTGCTGTACTGAAAAAAATAAATTACAGTAATGTATTTACTGTGAGCATCCAGCAAGTGACGGCTTAATTCTCAAAATAGTTTTGTTCATTCATCATATTCAGGTCAACTTAATTTTCTTGAAGCTACAGCTTAAAACTGAGTCAGGTTAACTTAATTCGTTTGTATGTTTGCATGCATTTACAGTGTACAGAGAGAGTGCGGCTCAAACCAAAGTCAAATTCCATGTATTCTGTGGATACTTGGCCATTAAAAGCTGTTCTGATTCAGATTCTGATAAACCAAAAAATGCTGATGAACCCTGTTTTATTTGAAACTTCAAAGTTGTTGCTTCAGTTCTCCGTCATTCAGTTATCTGTGATTTTCAGGGAACACTTGACATAAAATGCTGACGGCTGATTTTCATATTAAAACAATACATGTCTCCCTTTTGGAAAGTCTCCCAAGAAATCTGATCAGAGAATCTTGATGTCTTCAGGGTGTATTAAAACTAACCAGGAGAAAGCTGCTTTCAAGAACAGTTTCAGTTATTTTTTGACCCACTTCAGATGTTTCTTGGTCAGAATGAGGTGGTAAAGCAGGAACTTGCAGCGATACAAGTGAGCAAAGAAAATGTTTAGATTTAGGACTTAACATCCAAGCTGCTGGCATGTGAACGTTACCGTGAAGTGTTGAGATAAGGATTTGATGTTTGAATCCCAAAATGTGTAAAATATAATAAGTTGACTTTACAAAAAAAAATATGCGAACTTGTTGCCTTAGAAAAGTGGCTTTGAGCAGACTTGAGTTTATTATACGCAGCTGGAGACACAATAATCATCTATCAGCTAATTTACAGCGACAGCCTGATGGTTACCCTTTAATAAACATGGACGTATGCTTTTTTCTTCATGTAAGTGGACCAAATTTGTGTTTAATAACCATGAAAATATGCTTTTTTCTTCAGGTAACTGGAACAAGTACTTTTTTCTTAATGTTTTCCTTCACGTATGTTGTGTTTAATAAACATGAACGTATACTTTTTTTCTTCATGTAAGTGGACCAAATACTTTTTTCTTAATGTTTTCCTTCACGTATGCTGTGTTTAATAAACATGAACAATTGCTTTTTTCTCTGTGTGTGACTTTAATGAATGTAATAAAGCACATATTCTAAACCTTATACAGCCTGTGTTCTTTCCTATAATATTGTTGAAAAGGGTAAATTGTTTTTTCAAACGAGGTTTTTTGTGAAAAACACTTACTGGTACCTTTTGCTCTAAAAATACCATCTGGCCTGACACCCAGCCACCCTGCCGGGAGTGACGGAGAAGAAACTTTGTTTTTTTCCGCCTTCATCACCTCTGGGCGGCATCTCCGATCAGCGGGTGTCCCGCGCACCATGATGATCGGGTAATATCTTAAAAGAAACACCATTTGGCGTGAGTGATAAGGAGCATTGTTTATTGAAACATCCTTTGGCGTGAGTGATAAGGAGCATTGTTTATTGTTCTTCGGGTTCATCACCTCGGGGCAGCATCTCCGCTCAGCGGGTGTCCCGCCACACACACACACACACACACACACACACACACACACACACACACACACACACACGCGCGCACACACACGCACACACACACACGCACACACACACGCACACACACAGACACAGCGTCTGCAACAGGTTTTACAGCCGTGGGGTCATGTTTCCGCGAGCAGCTCTATGCGTGGGTATTTGACCGTCTTGCTGCAAAGACTTACAACCGAGAGACGGCTATTTGTACCCCTTCTTTAATTTACGAATTAAAAAACAGAAAAGGAAACGTAATAATTTAAGAATTAAAAATATTAAAGGGGCATTAAATAATAGACACTGATTTATGTTTAATTATTTCAGAATTAGTTAATTCTTTAATACATTAAAAAGATCTAGGTATTTTTTATCATTCTTTAATTCATGAAATAAAATGACATTAAAATATTAGACCCTGGGTGGGAGGGGAGGTATGGCTTGGAGGCGGTGCTTGGCCGGGGTTAGGGGAGGAGCTTGGGGTGGGGCTAGGGGAGGAGCCAGGGGCGGAACTAGGGGAGGAGCCGGGGGCGGGGCTTAGGGGCGGGACATACTGACGTCATCGACTCTGATTGGATGTGACGTCATAAGGGGCGGGGGCTCGGAGGCGGGACTAGGGGCGGGGCTTAGGGGCGGGGCATAATGACGTCATCGATTATGATTGGCTGTGATGTCATAAGGGGCGGGGCTTGGAGGCGGGACTAGGGGAGGGGCTTAGGGGCGGGACATAGTGACGTCATCGATTCTGATTGGCTATGACGTCATAGGGGGGGCGGGGCTTAGTGACGTGGCCGATTTTGATTGGCAGCTGTCACTTTTTTGACGAAAGGTGGGTCAGTTTTCTCTCTCGGGGTTGTGACGCAGTGGAGCGAAACCTGCCATCGGGAGTGTTTAGGATCCTCGGTTCCTCCCGGCACTACGGCTAATGAGGAGGTCAAAGTCCCCCCCAATCTATCGGCGGTGCCAAACGAGTACCATGATCTTGCTGACGTTTTCAGCAAAGATCTGGCCCTCACTCTTCCTCCGCACCGACCGTATGATTGCGCCATCGATTTGGTCCCGGGCGCTGAGTACCCGTCCAGTAGGTTGTACAACCTCTCACGTCCAGAACGCGAATCAATGGAGACCTACATCCGGGACTCCTTAGCTGCCGGGCTGATCCGGAACTCCACCTCCCCGATGGGTGCTGGTTTCTTTTTTGTGGGTAAAAAAGACGGCGGACTCCGTCCATGCATTGATTACAGAGGGCTGAACGAGATCACGGTTCGCAACCGATACCCGTTACCTCTGTTGGATTCAGTGTTCACGCCCCTGCATGGAGCCCAAATCTTTCCGAAATTGGATCTTAGAAACGCGTACCACCTGGTTCGGATCCGGAAGGGAGACGAATGGAAGACGGCATTCAACACCCCGTTAGGTCATTTTGAGTACCTGGTCATGCCGTTCGGCCTCACTAACGCCCCCGCGACGTTCCAAGCTTTGGTAAATGACGTCTTGCGGGACTTCCTGCATCGGTTCGTCTTCGTATATCTGGACGATATACTCATCTTTTCCCTGGACCCTGAGACCCATGTCCAGCATGTACGTCAGGTCCTACAGCGGTTGTTGGAGAACCGGCTGTTTGTGAAGGGCGAGAAGTGTGAGTTCCACCGCACTTCTTTGTCCTTCCTGGGGTTCATCATCTCCTCCAACTCTGTCGACCCTGATCCGGCTAAGGTTGCGGCGGTGAGAGAGTGGCCCCAACCAACAAGCCGCAGGAAACTACAGCAGTTCCTCGGCTTTGCAAATTTTTACAGGAGGTTCATTAAAGGTTACAGTCAGGTAGTTAGCCCCCTGACTGCCCTGACCTCCACCAAGGTTCCCTTCGCCTGGTCGGATCGGTGCGAAGCCGCGTTCCAGGAGTTGAAACGCCGGTTCTCGACTGCACCAGTTCTGGTGCAGCCTGATCCTGATCGCCAGTACATAGTAGAAGTGGACGCCTCTGACTCAGGGATAGGAGCCGTGCTGTCCCAGAGCGTGGAGGCTGATAAAGTTCTCCATCCTTGTGCCTTTTATTCCCGCAGGTTGACCCCAGCTGAATGGAACTATGACGTCGGCAATTGGGAACTTCTTGCGGTGAAGGAGGCTCTTGAAGAGTGGAGACACCTGCTGGAGGGGGCATCGTTGCCCTTCACGGTTTTCACGGACCATCGGAACCTGGAGTACATCCGGACCGCCAAGCGGCTGAACCCCAGGCAAGCCCGCTGGTCTCTGTTCTTCGGGCGCTTTGACTTCCAGATCACGTATCGCCCCGGGACCAAGAACCAAAAATCAGATGCATTGTCCCGGGTGCACGAAGAAGAAGCCAAAGCGGGGCTGTCGAACCCCACCAAGACCATCATCCCCGAGTCCACTGTCGTGGCCACCCTTACCTGGGACGTGGAGAAGACCGTCCGGGAGGCCCTGACAAGGAGCCCGGACCCGGGGACTGGCCCCAAGAACAGACTGTACGTCCCACCAGAGGCTAGAGCTGCCGTATTGGACTTCTGTCACGGGTCCAAGCTCTCCTGTCATCCCGGAGTGCGTAGGACCGTGGCAGTAGTCCAGCAGCACTTCTGGTGGGCGTCCCTGGAAACCGACGTCCGGGACTACATCCAGGCCTGTACCATCTGCGCCAGGGGCAAGGCAGACCATCGGAGGACGACAGGCCTCCTCCAACCCCTGTTAGTGCCTCATCGCCCCTGGTCTCACATCGGCCTGGATTTCATCACGGGCCTCCCGCCGTCCCAGGGCAACACCGTGATTCTCACGATAGTGGACCGGTTCTCCAAGGCGGCCCACTTCGTGGCCCTCCCGAAGCTCCCGACGGCCCAGGAGACGGCAGACCTCCTGGTTCACCATGTCATGCGGCTGCATGGGATACCATCGGACATTGTATCAGATCGTGGTCCCCAGTTCTCTTCACAGGTGTGGAAGAGTTTCTGCAAGGAGCTGGGGGCCATCGTGAGTCTCTCGTCCGGGTACCACCCCCAGACCAACGGCCAGGCAGAGCGGGCCAACCAGGAGTTGGAGCAGGCCCTTCGGTGTGTCACCTCCGCACATCCGGCGGCCTGGCGTCACCATCTGGCCTGGATCGAGTATGCCCACAACAGCCAAGTTTCGTCTGCTACCGGCCTCTCCCCTTTTGAGGCATGTTTGGGGTTCCAGCCCCCATTGTTCCCGCTGGTGGAGGGAGAGGTCGGTGTGCCCTTGGTCCAGGCCCACCTCAGGAGGTGCCGCCGGGTGTGGCGGACCGCCCGCTCTGCCCTGTTAAAGGCCCGGACGAGGGCTAAAACCCATGCGGACCGCCGACGTTCCCCGGCCCCCACATACCAGCCCGGGCAGGGGGTGTGGCTTTCAACAAAGGACATCCCCCTCTGTGTGGACTCTCCCAAGTTAAAGGACAGATACATCGGACCATTCACGATCCTCAAGATCATCAACCCGGCCGCAGTGAAGCTCCAACTCCCAGCTTCACTGCGGATCCACCCTGTATTCCACGTGTCCCGTATCAAGCCACACCACACCTCGCCCCTCTGTGCACCTGGACCTACGCCGCCTCCTGCCCGGCTCATCGACGGGGAGCCTGCTTGGACAGTCCGCAGGCTCCTGGACATCCGTCGTAAGAGCCGGGGGTTCCAATATCTGGTGGACTGGGAGGGGTATGGACCTGAGGAACGCTCCTGGGTGAAGAGGAGCTTCATCCTGGACCCGGCCCTCCTGGCCGATTTCTACAGAAGACACCCGGACAAGCCAGGTCGGGCGCCAGGAGGCGCCCGTTGAGGGGGGGGTCCTGTTATGTGGGCCGCTGAAGAGGAGGTACTGCTGGCCCACTACCACCAGAGGGCGCCCTGCTTGGAGTGCGGGCTCCAAGCACAAGAGGGCGCCAGACCCAGAGGAAATGACAGCTGTCACTCATCACACCAGCTGTCACTCATCTACACCACTACTTAAGCCGGACTGCAACTCCACCTCCCCGCCGAGAAATCGACTACCAAGAGGTAATTTCTCTGCTGATTGACACGTTGTGTACTAATCTAGATCTCATTTGCAGCCATTGTCCTGTGGTCGTTGCCTTATCTGGGATTTTGGCGTTTGGCGTGACTACGACGACTGCGCCTCACTCTCCAAACAGATAAGTGGTTAATCAAGAGCTGCACGAGTGTGTGATTTGGAGGTGGAGGTTCCCCCTCCCAACTGTGTACAGACAGTGGACCACTGAGTGTGCGGACTTACACTCATTCATCTTGTCTCTGCTTTCTGCCAGCAGTACCAGGGTCGACAGCCGAAGACAGAGGTCACCTGGGGATACGGGACTTGGCGGCTCCGGTGTTCTTCAGACCGTTGGTGGTGGAGGCCGTGTGGGACGCGGCTTCTCTCTCGTCGGGGTCTTCTATCTTCGAGCCTGCCCACACGTCACCTGGTGTTAATTGGCTTTACAAATTTTGTGTGTTTAGTTGTGTGTTGTCACAACATTAAATTACCTTTTGGCTTACTCATTGTCCGTTCATTTGCGCCCCCTGTTGTGGGTCCGTGCTACGACACCTTCCCAACACGATTTCTTGTTACTTTAACGTAGTATTACTCATCCGTATACATATTCTTGTCAACATTTTGTATTTACACAATTTTGCTTAATAGGTGTGGCACCTTTGACATATATTATTCACAGTATTACCTGGGGTCAATATATGACTACTGCAGTGTGCTTGGTTTCAGTGCAGAAGGTTCCGGGTTCAAATCCCACCCCTGCCACATTTCTCCATGTAATGTGGAGTTGCGTCAGGAAGGGCATCCGGCATAAAACCTGTGCCAATTCAACATGCAGATCCACCTTGGATTTGCTGTGGCGACCCCGAGTGCAAACAAGGGAGCAGCCGAAAGGACTTATTTTACCTTACATATCTTTGTGTGTGAACATTGCGCAAATACTAGTTAAATCCTAATGCTTTTAATTTGGCATGTATAGAATTATTGTTATATGTAGTTTGAGTTAATGCATCTGTAAATGAGGAGTTTCTGCATCACATGCAGCTGGTAATCACAGTCAGCATTTATAATGAAATTGTCGTCAGTCACATCGCAGGAGTGATCAATCCTATCACAGCAAGGATCCTTAATTTTTCTAGAAAAATAACATTTTCATACAGATAACAGGAGTAGCCTTTTTCATTTATTGATGGCTGTTATATGCTCATATTCAACCCTATTTATTTCAAAACAATATGCACTCTTTAGCCATAAAAAGAATTCATAAGTCACTCAACTTACTGTCATTTTTTTATGTCTGTTCAAAAATATATTCATTGAACTCATCCAAAAACTTGCTTCTTTGATTGCAGAGATGCATATTTGTGCAATTCCTGGGTGCGGGAATGGAGGAGCTTCCCACTGTTCCTACGGTCCACTAATCCTACACTGAAAAAAGAGAATGTTTGAACCAACTTAAAAAAGTGTTATAATTTGTAAAAACCTGAATGAATTAAGTTGTTTGAACTTAAGTTTGAAAGTTAAATCAACTCTAACTTACAAAGTTAAGTTCAAACAACTTAATTCATTCAGGATTTTACAATTTGTAACACTTTTTAAAGTTGGTTCAAACATTCTCTTTTTTCAGTGTAGGGTCCAAGAGTCCTTGTCCTAGTATTAAGGAGAGCATGTTGAAGTTGTTTTTAGATTTATGGTGGGCTATATAACGCAATGGGCAGTTTAGTCGTCAAGTAAATTACATGGGGATATCTTCAAAACACAAAGGGCAATTTCACTCAAACTTGGTGGGTAAACTCAAGTGACCATTCTGTAGCAACACAGGTCATGTCAAGGTCATAGGTCAAAGTCAAATCAGACATAAATTACATATATGGACATGTCTTCAAAGTGCAAAAAGCAATTACAATCAAGCCCGGTGGATAAGCTCAGTGGATTCCACTCGCTCCACAGATTATGTCAAGGTCATAGATCAAAGAGCAAGGTCAAATCAGAGGTCACCTAAAATATGTGGGGATATCTTCAAGCAACAAATTCAACACGTTGCTTTAAAGGGAATGGAGCTGCCGTTAGCCCTAGCACAGACTGTGGGTGTGGCAGCACAGAATACAAATGGAGAAGTGGGCATGTCTCAGAGAAAACATGAGTTTGGCCATAGAGTTCTATTACTTACATCACATAAGTGTAAAACAAATTGTTTTAGGCCCTGAATGTTGGTTATTTAATATAAAATTATAACCAAAATGAACAGCAAATGGTAAATAATATGACCCCTTTAATTATGCACATTTAAGGCATTTGTGTACTGTGAAGCACATATATACACTGTAAATGATTTATGATATAGAAGGTTTACTATTATTTTAAGGCTTATTAAAATAATAAACTGCATATTTTTCTCCAAATGACTCAAAACAACAAAAGGCTTTTTGTAGGCTTTGTATTGACTGACGCATTTGCTGCTGCTTTTCTTTTCTTTCCTGTCAAATATCTGTCCATCTTCTATTCTAAATGCCATTAAATGTCACAGTTGTGCTTTCCTCTCTATCAGTGACACAGACAAGCCGTTATTAGAAATAAAACATTTTATTTTCCAAGTTATTTCAATGAAAGCAACACAAATACACAGAGCAACAAAAAAAATAAAATAAAGTGCAAATTGCTTTGGCTTCAGAGTTTAACAAAGATTTCACATCGGTGTACGTTGACATCTGGGTGATATATTTAAGTTTTATTTTAAACAAATGATCATTTAAGCAAATGTCTGCAGACGGTAAAGATAAGTTTGTCAAATATCTGCTCGCTGAGAACACTAACTCTACTCTTCAAGACAGAAACATAGACAGTTAAGAATTACACTTTTAAACTTCTCCACACATGTCAACCTTCTGGATAGAACATCTGCAAACACCTGAAGACTGATCGAATCAAAAAAAGCAGCCCTTCAGAGAGAGAAAAAAGTGGCTTTTTGTAAAATGTTTTAAAAGCAGACGTGATCCATCACATCTGCTTCAAGAAACATTTTCTTCATAAAGTTTCTATAATATTTTGTCATGTGTGTCGTGATCAGCAGATTGACACTGAGAACAGTGTGGGTTCCCACAGCATTCAGTCATCATCAGTCACTACTTGTTGGGAGTTGAACCCACAGTCTTCTTGCTACGTGTTGTCTACTGGGATGCTGTGCACGGTGACCACACTCGATCCGCTGGTCGTATCGAATTGGTTTGTTTCCATGTTGTTTTCTTCCCCTCTGGGGATGGGCACGCCAGTCCCAGAGTCTGGGATTGAATCCGTGATGCTGCTCGACACAGAAACAATTCCCAAGCTGCTCAGTGGCAAGTTGCTCTGTCCCGTGGTCTGTGATGTCTTTGGACGAGATTTGGTTTTCCCATTGGCTCCCAGCACTCGAGAGATATGCATCTTCCTGGACATAGATGGAAACGTGACGTTAATAAAAGAATGCACAAGATTATTTTACACCCTGGCATCCATAATGTTGCATTACTCCACCCATAATTATGGCAGAAAGCAGAAATAGTTCACAGCCTCTTAGCCAGTTTTGAAGTAATTGGTATCATCTATAATCCTGCTGTAGGAACAGATCCAACGAGTGGCTCAATAACCCCCCTCCCGATGGTGGACTGGATGCCTGCATGGGCTCTCCTCAATTGTTGTTGTGGTGTGTTCCTTACTGTAAACTTTTTTGGTGGAATAGCCTGTACAGTAGGTCACCCCTTTGAGGCTGGTCTGCTTGAGGTTTCTTCCTCAAATCATCAGAGGGTGTTTTTCCTTATACCTCTGTTGCCTGTGTGCTTGCTCTAGGGGTTGATAAGATTAGACCTTACTTGTGTGAAGCACCATGAGGCAGCTTTGTTGTGATTTGGTGCTGTATAAACTCAGTAAACTAAACTAAATTATAAGATGGCAGAAGGACATTATGCCGGTGTCAGACAAGACGACCCAACAGGATGCAACGCTCTATGTCAAAATCAAATCAGGTAGATTCAGTACATATGGCCAAATAAGGTGCATCTTGTTACAAGATGAACAACATGGAAATCACTGCAGTAAAGGTTGCGGCTGCCTTTTGCTTTGCACTCTACCTCAAAGCAGCTTCTGCCATTCTCATTCAATAACCCAAAAAGTGGTTTAACCATGAATTGGTAGATGAGTCAATGATGGACATTATGAATGACTGGTGGCCGAACTCGAACAGGATGCTCCAGGCCACAAAAATGACATAATAAAGCATGCCTAGGCATCTCTTTATCCAACATGACATGATGACTCAGGACATTTGAACATGCCCAAAACTCCACAATGGAACCCAAACAACCTGGACACTATTTATTTGTAAAGCAAACACTGTGTTTGTGAGCAGAAGCTAATGAGCTAACTAATGTTGCTGTATGCTTCTTGTTATCAGTGAACAGACAAAAACATGTTGGGTCGGGAAGAAGCACATTCTGCAGGCACATTCCAGCAAATACTGAACAGTACATTCCCAACCAGATGTCCTATTGGATCAAGTTTATGTTGTATTGGGTTATCCAGTGTGTTGCCAGCTTTACAGTCCAGTCTCAATATACCATGGCCTACACTTAAATGGATGGTAGCCTTCCCAAAGTGGCAGCTGGTAGGGTTCATTTAAGATTTAGTTAGGGATCAAATCTTAAAAACACTCCAAACATTGGAAAGTATACCACATGCGGCACGGTGCCTTATTGGTTCATACTGATGCCTCACAGCAAGAAGGTCATGGGGTCGCTTCCTGCCCTTTCTGTGTGGAGATTGCATGTTCTCCCCATGCCTGCGTGGGTTTCCTCCGGGCACTCCGGTTTCCTCCCACAATCAAAAACATGCTTATTTATGGTGTGCTCTTTTCTTTGCCTTTGACCAAGCCAGCGTCTCTACATCTGGAGTTGGTCCCCGGGTGCCGGACTGTGGCTGCCCACTGCCCCTAATGGTTGCATTGTATCTAACTGTAATTAGGATGGGTTGAATGCAGAGGGCACATTTCATTGTATATTTGTACAATGACAATAAAGGCTCTTCCTCTTCTCTATTTTTGGTGTGTTCATGAAGAATCCAAAAAGGTATATTTATTGATTTATGGAAACAAAACTGCAAAAAAAAGGTGACAAATGCCAATTTCAGTTTGGACAGGGGGTAAAAATGAAAGTTGCTACAATTTTACTTAAAAAAAATGAAAATTATTAGTTGACTTAATAGTATTTAGCAAAATCAATGGACTCTGACCTGAACCCAAACTGTGGCAAATTTCATTTCTGATTCCTGCAGAAACTGAAATTGGCCTAAGACACCCCTTTTTTGTTGCTGTTTTTGCCCCATAACTCAGTAAGTTTAGCATGTAGGTCACACAGACTATACCTTTTTGGAATCTTTATGATTAGACAAATAATGTGATGTTTTAAGACATGCTTGGAGCACTTTTAAATTTTGATCCCTGCATCATCCTTAACTGGTCCTTACCTGGCAATAGCTGCCAATCTGGGAAGGTTATCATATATTCATGTGAAGGAAAAAGGAAAAGGGGCAAAGTGTCTGTAAATGTCTAATTGTGAAGCTGACACTGTCTACTAAGTCTCATGAAAAAAAAAACTGTCTGACCTGTTATATGTTTTCAGAATGATCAGTATGACAGCAAGAATTAAGATGATGCCGATGACAATGATGGCGATCATAGCCCCAGAACCTGAGAGAAAAGATGATTTGTTGTATTAATTTTCTGCAGAAATTGCATTTAATATTTTACACACTCCTTCTACTGCACATTATGCAACTTCTTTTTTTAAGTACTTCTGCATGTGTAACTGCTTAGCAACAAGCTCACTCACACACAAACAGAACATGCCAAATAGTTCTTCTTCATTGCATGGGTGCCACACCTTTGCAAAACATTTAGATTGCACCAAATGACGCAACAGGTTACTATTTACAAAACTTTGATTACCATAGTTCCACAATTTAGATTGAATTCTTCTCCATTGCAAATTATTTTACAACTGTCTCTGTTTTATGCATTTGCAGCACAGGAAAGAAACGTGGTTTTACGTGTACTTACTTTGGATGAGTATTTGTTCTTTGGACTTTGTGATGGCAGTTGTGTTTGAAGGTGCTGTGGTGTCTTTCACAGGTGAGGCGGTGGAATCTTGCATCTTCAGAAATAATCTGCACCACCACAAACACAAAAGACAAAGAACTTCAATGAGTTCTGTCGGAATTAGACAATAAATATTTTTGTGGTGACAACAATATATCAGGTCATGTCTGGGAGCATGCGCTGGTTCCATGCACCACAGCATCCGCCATACGACGGAAATGCCTTTGCCGACAACCGGTCCATCTCAGCCTCTCAAAAGTAGTCATCTATCTACCTTAGCCAGGTGAAACGTGGATGCCCGTTTGGTCTGCTTTTTTGTGCACATGTGCAGGTGTTCTTTCGAGATGAGCTCCCCTGTCGAATTGATATCACCGTAGCGCAGATCGCTTTAAGACAGCATGTACATGCAAGTCTTTACTTTTTTAAATAAAAAAGACACTTATTACTGTATTTTTATGTCAAGACAAAACTTACATGGGTTTTCTTCAGTAGTGGAACTCATCTCGACCGGTGACTGTGTCCCTTCGAGATGAGTTCCACAGTGCATCTGTGCATACTCACCTCACCCCTCAAGTTGAGCTCATCCATCGAAGAAAAAGTAGAAAACCCACGTAAGTTTTGCTTTTACATAAAAATGCAGTAATGTGTCTTTTCAGTTTGAAAAAAGTAGACTTGCATGTCCACACGCTGTCTTTAAAGCTGAAAATTGTCATTAGATGATAGGGAGCTCATCGCGACAGGTAAATGCGCATGCACAGTTGCGTGGTGGAGATCCTCTCGACGGGTATAACATCTCGTCGGGACACCGGTTTACTTGTGTTAATTTCCTGACACGCATGTGCAGATCAGTACAAGATGTCTACTTAATTTGTAGTCCAATTGTTTCGGACATAAAGCAGTCTTTTTTGTCTAAATACAGCACAAACACGGCAACGCAAAGTAGTGAAGTTTATTGTCAGTATTCATTGACATTCTCATTCAAAGATTGAGGATGCGGAATTAAAATAAAAGTCTAGTGGACTATGGTTAAAGCATGGCATTGTTAGAAGAAAGTGGTAGCGACTTCAACAACACCAAAGGTGATGTCACAGAGGATTTACCCATTAGACAGTGAGTTTATGGTGATGCTATGTGAGTATTGTCCTATATCTCTTGAGGAATGTTTCCAGCACCTTGTTGAATCTATGCCATGAAGAATTACGTTGGGTTGAATGTACCAGTCACAAGTGGTAGCAAATGACACTGCTAGAAAGAGAAGTCTATATTTACTCAGAAAGGGTGCAGCCTTTGTCCGTGTTTGTCTGCAGCAAAGCAAAACAAAACTGTTTGTGTTTTTTGAGATGGGCTGCCTTGAGTATCCTGGATATGAGGTGAAAATAAGTTAGGTAAGTGTACTGCAGTGTGCAAGTTCCCTGAATCTTCAATTAGCACCTTATTCTCAAAACCCTTTGTTAGAATTCATTTGGGAATCAATTAAAAAAGTATTGTGAACCAGCAACAGTGGCCTTCGTGGCCACATCGAATGCAAAAAAAAGCTCTACTTTGCCTGAACAAGTCCAGACATGTACACTTGCCAATATTCCAAATAGCTATATAAGAATAACTGCAAATTATCATGTTAAAGGATGTTAAGGTGTAACTTTCTGCAATGCACTGGTGTGAATGAAGTAATCTCTAGGATGTGGTTGATGGTAGAGAAGCTTGAATCTTCGACTGGACTGGGTTGCTTGACGCGAGGACGTTTCACTTCAAATCGCAGAAGCTTCCTCAGCTAAAATTCTTGCTCTGGAAGTCTGACTTCTATCTGATTCTTGTAGAGACGAATACACAGAAGCCAACAAAAGCTGCCTATAGCAGTCTGCCTCTCAGTAGGAGGGGTCTGGTTAGGTTTAAAACTCCAGCTTTTGTTGGCTTCTGTGTATTCGTCTCTACAAGAGTCAGACAGAAGTCAGACTTCCAGAGCAAGAATTTTAGCTGAGGAAGCTTCTGCGATTTGAAGTGATACGTCCTCGCGTCAAGCAACCCAGTCCAGTCGAAGATTCAAGCTTCTCTACTATGGAAACCACCTGGACAACTGAGAGCCTACACAGAAACGATGTGGTTGATGATTGGCATTTCAGGTACGAGTGACTGATCCAATTGGGCAACACGTCAACATGATGTGCGTCGAGTAACTGCGAATGAATCCCGTGTTTGGCAGAATGACCCTCGCCTTGTGTTAACACCTGAAACAATCCACGTACCACTGTAGATCAGGGCCATCCCAGTACATGATACCTCCTCAGCTTTGGGATAATAAGCCTTGACTTTCTCAGAGAGATTTCAATATTAAACCCACAGTAAACAGTCGGTTTATTGCAGGAATTTCCATTGGGCCTTCACTTCAGTTTCCATTGCCACAGTGCTGGAACAGGACACGCGTCATCATGGGATTTACACATGAATTGTTCATAACACTGAGTAACTCAAAGCGTGACTCAGACGTTTGATTGTAAACTAGACAAAGTGCAGCAGACATCACCTGAAGGGTGATACCACAGAAAACAAAGCAGCATAACTAAAATGTATTTCAAGATAATCTTTTCCATAACGAAATGTTGCATCAGTTAGTATTTTGCCTTATTTTAATATTTCCTGTTGTATCAGTGAGTAACTTAAGCCATGTCATTATTTTGGCATTGTGTCAGATAAATGAAAGGCAGAACAAAACTTTATAATTATAGCAGATGGATGAGATAGCATATTAAAGCATTGTTTTAAAATGACAGCACAATTCAAGGCACGCAGAACAACAGCCACACAAGCTGAATGATGTGGGATTGTCACACCGACTTGTTTCAACCAAACATTTTTCCCCCTTCTCTTTTGTCCTTCTCTATTTGTTGTGTGTTGGGGGGGTGTGGCTGGACGTTTTGGTGTTCTTTTCTTTTCTTTGCTCTCCAGGTGGTATGCAAACTGATTTATTGTCTGTGGAGAAGGTGCTGGCAGAAGAGTCCTTAACCCTCATCAACATGATGTGCAGCACCTGTGGATGGTGCTCACGTGCAACCTTAAAGACTTTCAGCTGAAGCAGATAATGAGATGGCGTTCTGCATTTAAGTCATGTGTGATTCAAGCAGAATTGCCGGGAACTCGACCTTCTGATGTTCGTTTGTGAGACGCTGAGGACCGCGCCTGGGTTTGACACATCGTGCCTGTGAAGGAGGAAAGGTGAGGGACACATGCTGTCAGCACACATCGGAGGTGATTAATTGTTTGACTAATTGTTAATAGTAACTTGGTATTTTGTTACGCAGTATATTTGAACTTTGATGAGAATTGTGCAGCTCGCTTCTCACTGCCGTGGCATGCGGACTGATGATCCTCCACCTGTTGTGAGAAGCTGCTCATTTACATAAAGCTTAAATACAGACCTGAATGTGTTGCTGATAGTGTGTGCCTTTTGAAGGATATTAGTTGTAGCTGCTGACTTACCTCACCTTTTCTATCCTTCGCAGAGAGTCGGTTTGTCGTGTCCACCTGGGGGGTGTTTGGCGGTGAATGTGGGTCCAGAAGCGCCGGGCTTCGATCCTTTTGGGCGCTGGAGAGCGTGCCATCCTTCACTCCGCCAGACTGACGCAGCTTTTGTTTGTACACTTTGTTATGCACCAAAGGGTGGAAAAATAAATTGTTTTGTTATTGGAACCGCTTTCTGGTTATTTTAGCGCTGGGTTCCGTCAGACGCAGGTCCGCTCCTCAACCCGCGTCGACACATAACAATAGTTCCCGGCCATTCCATAATGGACCCAGCGGCAGAGGCGGTTCCATTCGCCGAAAGAGTTCAAGAACACTTGGAGAAAATATGGGAGCAATTACAGCATCTCGCAAACCAAATTAAACAAACAGACGCCCGTGTTACGGAGCTTGCAGCGCAAGCCGTTCCGCTTCCTGCTGCTCCAGCTGCGGCACCATCGATACTGGTGCAGATAACTCCGTCACCCAGAGATTCGGCGTCCGAACCGATTATTTGTCATCCGGAGCCTTATGCGGGAGACGTTGAAGCCTGTGCTTCGTTTCTGATGCAATGTTCTCTGGTTTTTGCTCAGCGACCGGCTTCCTTCTCTTCTGATGGTAGCCGTGTTTCATATGTGACAAATTTGCTCTGAGGTGACGCCTTAGCTTGGGTCACAGCGTTGTGGAGTAATAACTCGCCATTGTTAGGATCCTTTAAGGATTTCTCCCGGGAGTTCCGACTGGTTTTTGACCATCCAGTGAAAACGAATACCGTTGCCCAACGGTTGCTGAATCTCAGGCAGGGGAGGCGGAGTGCGGCGGAGTATTCCGTGGATTTCCGGATTTTTTCTGCTCAGTCAGGTTGGAACGCCGCAGCTTTACGAGGAGTGTTTGTAGATGGGTTAAATGAGTCATTAAAAGACGAGCTGGCAGTCCGTGACGAGCCAAACGATTTAGATGAGCTAATATCGTTGGTGATTCGTCTAGATGATCGGATGAAGGAGCATGGACGCGAGAGAGGGCGGCCATCAGAACGTTTTTTTTTGTCTCGGGGCTTTCCCCGACACAGATCTGGGCCGCCTCTTCTTCGCCCCACTGAGGCTCCTCCGACGGGACCTCTGGCTCCTCTTGCAGATGAGCCCATGCAGCTCGGACGAGCTGAGGCCGCTGTATTGCCCCGACATATAAGCGTCAAGAAAAATAATGGTGACGTATCTCCAGGTGTTCTGGGACAGGCGAAATAATACACACACACACAAAAAAAAAAACTTGTATGGGCTAATGTTTTGTTTCTTTGAAAGGAGTTATAATTTGTTTGGGGAGTCAGAGGCGTGTCTGGTGGAGTGAACGATAGGCGGTTAGAAGCCCGTCTGGACTCACTTGATCGTTGTTTTTTTTTTATGTGTCTTTAGGTATTTTTTGTTGGGTTCTGGGGTCGTTTTATTTTGTTGTTTTTATTGTTTCCCTACTTCCCTAACCCCAACCTCACTCGCCCCAAGACCGTTCGTCTTGTGGGCGGTGGGGTGGTGCAGGTTGGTCACGCTGAGCGTTCTCAGAAGACCTCTGCACCTGGGGGGGGGGGGGGGGAGTGTTAGGGGCGTTTTTTCTGGTATAGTTAGGGCCTGGTTTCACTCCAGCCTCGGTGGGCTTTTGTACCGTTTGTCATTGGTGTTGCCGGGGTGTGGTGCAGCGGGAACATGCCTCAGTCGGAGGGGTGGGCCGATCTGTTGCCGTTCGCCATTTCGGTAGTTCCACCCCTCCCGATAGGCTGGGGTATGGTAGGGTTGTGACACCGGACGTATTTCCGGTTTTCCGCTGCGCCTTGGGGTTAGGGCCGGGTTAGTTTTTCCTGTTCCCTTCCCCGGGTTGCTGTTTTGTGCCGTTTGCCAAGATTGAGCCGCCGAGGGGCTCTGGGAAGGACCTGGGGTCTTTTGAGGTGCCGGGGAAGGTAACAGGGCTTATCGGTTGTTTTATTTGCCCCCGGGGTTGTTTAAGGTAGTCCTCCGGGGGTTGGTCTTTGATGTTTTTTGTTTCTTTCCAGGTTCCACCTCCAGGGTTGATGGGACGGTCCTCTGGGGGGGGAATTGGCTTGTGGGGCCGACTAGCCAAGTGTGGCCGGGTCTGGGGTTCCTGGGTTGTGGGGAGGGTGCCTCCTGGGGTTTGATGGTACGGTCCTCTGGGGGGCGCCGTTTGCTCCATGTGTACCTGGGGACCTTTGTGGGATTCCGGTTTTGGCTATTCCTCCTGGAATCGGCGGTAAGGGCCTTCTGGGGGGTGTTGGGCTCTGCAAGTCGTTCTGGGGGGGTTGTTTGTTATTTTTCTTTTATGCATTTATGTTTGTATTGTGTTTGTGGGGCTGTGTTGGGTTTTTGCATTTGGGAGTTTTTCTTTTCTTCCCGGGGTTGGATGGGACGGTCCCCTGGGGAGGTTTTGGGTGGGTTTTATGTTTTTCTTGTATGTTGGGTTGGATTTGGGACTGTTTTGGGGTTTTTGTTGATGCCAGCCGGCCTTCCAGCTGCGGTGCCCTGTCCTGCTGTCTGTGGTGAACCTTGGGAGCGTTACGCTGTCTGCTTCCTGACGTGGACCCCAGAGGGAGATGCTGTTCTCGGACCTGGTCTGTTCGGTCACCGGGAGGCTTCCCGTTAAAGGGGGGGTACTGTTGTGTGTTGGGGGGGTGTGGCTGGACGTTTTGGTGTTCTTTTCTTTTCTTTGCTCTCCAGGTGGTATGCAAACTGATTTATTGTCTGTGGAGAAGGTGCTGGCAGAAGAGTCCTTCACCCTCATCAACATGTGCAGCACCTGTGGATGGTGCTCACGTGCAACCTTAAAGACTTTCAGCTGAAGCAGATAATGAGATGGCGTTCTGCATTTAAGTCATGTGTGATTCAAGCAGAATTGCCGGGAACTCAACCTTGTGATGTTCGTTTGTGAGACGCTGAGGACCGCGCCTGGGTTTGACACATCGTGCCTGTGAAGGAGGTAGGGTGAGGGACACATGCTGTCAGCACACATCAGAGGTGATTAATTGTTTGACTAATTGTTAATAGTAACTAGGTATTTTGTTACGCAGTATATTTGAACTTTGATGAGAATTGTGCAGCTCGCTTCTCACTGCCGTGGCATGCGGAATGATGATCCTCCACCTGTTGTGAGAAGCTGCTCATTTACATAACGCTTAAATACAGACCTGAATGTGTTGCTGATAGTGTGTGCCTTTTGAAGGATATTAGTTGTAGCTGCTGACTTACCTCACCTTTTCTATCCTTCGCAGAGAGTCGGTTTGTCGTGTCCACCTGGGGGGTGTTTGGCGGTGAACGTGGGTCCAGAAGCGCCAGGCTTCGATCCTTTTGGGCGCTGGAGAGCGTGCCATCCTTCACTCCGCCAGACTGACGCAGCTTTTGTTTGTACACTTTGTTATGCACCAAAGGGTGGAAAAATAAATTGTTTTATTATTGGAACCGCTTTCTGGTTATTTTAGCGCTGGGTTCCGTCAGACGCAGGTCCACTCCTCAACCCGCGTCGACACATAACACTATTGTCGGGAAAGTCAAAATTTGCCCAAAGTTAGCCTCCTTGTAAGACCTTACACACCACCTCGCTCAGCGTGTTGCTCTCGTTGGAGCGACATCTCTGCTATTTTGGCATTGTGGGATAGTTTGCACCCACAGATTGAGCTCGCCGGACTACTTTCACCCATTTTCTGATTGTTTGCAAAATGGTGCTGAATTTGCCGACATGAGAAGATGCTGCTGGATGAGTGCGTGTATCAACCTACGATCATTTAGGTGTAAAAACACACAAGATACACAGGTTCTTGTGCCAAATATCACAGTTATTTGGGAACTACTTTTTGCGCAGGAATTCATCAGGCACATCGGTCACGGGTGCATAGTAACACAGAATATACAAAAACTGTATAGATTTTCAGAAAAAATGAGAGCGTCCACTTTTAGCTTGCCATAATCTAAGCTAGTGGTGCTCGTGAGAGTATGCTTACACACGTTAGCAAAAATTACAAAGTGAGCATCAAGAATTAACATCTGCTGAACAGAGATAGTGTAAATTTCACTGAATAAACACTTCAAATGTTAGAATAACAGTGTGAAGAAGAAATATTTAGCATCTCACAGCCTGCAAATCAGTGTGAAGCTAGGTTGCTAGCTAGAATGAGACAGCTGATTAGCAAAGTAGCATGAGTCAGCTTGTTTGATTAATATATGTAACTGAAGGACAATGCACTATAATCAGCAAGTAAATACTTTTAAATACTCAAAAATTCTGTAACAACCAACATAGAAACAGGCTTTGACTGAAGCCTTTTCATACAAAATCTATATTTTGATATGGACAGGCATTCCTGAACTGTCCAGTAGATGGCAGTGTTCAACAGGTAGCAGCCATCCAGCACATAATTTTACATGCACATTCTGACTCAGTGTTCGAAACAGACGTTTAAAGGGTTTTGCAACAGCTGTTTCAAGCTTGCTGCAAGAAATTTGCAGTACCTGTGAAAAGTTCTGGAATGATAACCATTCACATATTCTACCCACTGTTTAATTCATCCAGGGTTTTCATGTATCCCATAACCCCTTGCGCGCCAGAGAGTCGCTGCAGTCAAAACAGCATAGAGAATCCATATGATGACAATTGTAAATGAATATTATTGTTATATGGCTGGGGGGGCCTGGCTGCCGGTTTGTTTGTCTTTTGGTTTCCTCCCAGGTGGCGTGCGTTTGGGACTGAGTGGCTGTGTTGCTGAGGCTGTCAGGACCTCACCCTGATCACCTGCGACTCGTCAGGACTCACAGCTGTAGTGCATCTGGATGGATTGGAACATGTTGGCATTTAAGACTGGAGTGCACAGTGTGTATTTGCCAGAGACTCGACCTTGTGACCAGACGGGTGAGATCGTCGTCTCGGGAGCCATCTCATCAGCAGCGGATGCTGAGAACGTCCAGGTTTGATGCACAGTCTGTGAAAGAGGAGGGGGTGAGGTCTCACGCTCGTCAGCACACTTCCTGAGGTACGTTAGATTTTGTGACTAACAGTTATACAGTCAGTAAATGTGGTGTCCCTCACACCTTATTGTATTGAGCTGTTTGTTAGTCATGTATCAGCTTCCACTGCAGTGGAGTTTTGTGAACGGGAGGTTCCATGCCTGCAGGTTGGGAAGCTGATCAGTAATCAAGCCAGGAAGTGTTTGCTGTTTGTACACCTTTAAGTGTTCTGTGTGTAGAGTGTGGACTCACATAATGGTTCCTTCTTTCACAGACTCGGTTGTTGCGGCCACCTGAGGGGTGTCGGCGGGGTCCTTGGGTCTGAAACAGCTTCTGGCTCCGGACCGTTAGCGCTGCTGGGAGCGCACCACGCCAGGCCGCACCTTTTTGTTATATTATCACTGTTATGTATTAAATTCAGTTAGCCTTTGAACCGTGCTCTGCTTATTTCATACTGGGTCCTTCAAACGCTGGTCGGTTCTCCGAGCTGCGTCCGACACATAACAGTAGTCTCTGGCCAAACATCACGGACCCAGCGGTAGCAGAGACGGTAACGCGCCGGGAAGGCGGCAGCAGACGTTCAGTGGTTATCCGGATCAGTTGCGGGGCTCTCCGCCCGGAAGGTGCGTGTTTGAGACCCATTACTGGATACTGATTTGTGCTCTCTTGCAGCCGTGTTCCTGTGTTGTGCCTTATCCGTGGGTCGTGGTGGAGTGTGACTGGCGACGGCTTCGCGTCACACTCCGACCGGATAAGAGGTGTAAACGGGAGCTGCAAGAGTGCGTTTGTAATGGGTTCACGCACACGGCGGAGCTCTGTTAGCACAGGTCGCTGGGCTTCCTGTGTTACAGTCGTAGCCCCGTTTCCCCGGATAAAGGTAACTACTGCGTCTGTTGTATCAGCTCCGGCGTTATTTAGTTGAGCACATTTTGGTTGTGTGTTGCACTCAGCTGCGCACATAAGAGCAGCTCGTTTGTTTTTTCTGTCGCCAAAGGGGTTTTTTTTGTTTTTAGCACTCTGGCTCCCCCTTGTGGTGACTGAATCACGTTACTGTCAAGCTCTTGAGTAGGAACAGGTGTGTTCCATTTGGTTGAGCTTGACGGTATAACTCACTGATTTGTTTTGTGTTAGTTCATTTTGTGTGGATGTTTTTTGAGTTGGTTTTTGTGTGGGCTTTTTTTTGTTGTCCACTATTTGTCTGGGGGTGTGACCCTGTAGCCTTTGCAAAAAAAAAAAAAAAAAAAAAGGGACCCAAACAACTGTGTGTTGGTCTGTTTGTTTTTTCTTTTGTTTCTTTTTGTTTCACGTCCCCAGGGTTGGATGGAACGGTCCCCTGGGGGGGTGATGGGGTTGGTACTTGGGTTGTTTTTTCTTTTTGTTTTTTGTTATGCCCTCTCTTCTCCTCTGACTCCAGCCGGGTGTGCCGTAGTGTCGGCATTGCTGGAGGGGTGCAGTTAGGTTGTGCTGGGCGTTTCCCAGGTGGCCTCTGCACCCGGGAGGGGAGGGGGGGGTTTGGGGTATTTCTTGTTCCCCCCCCCCCCCCCCCCAGTTTCCGCCCTCAGGGTTTGACTGTGGTGTCCTCTGGGGGGGAAAGGGCGTTGGGTCCATCTAGCCGTGGACGGCCGGGGCTGGGTCCATTAGTCATGAGGGGAGGCGTCTCCTGGGGTTGACGAGTGGTCCTCTGGGAGGCGCTGGTGGTCCCCGTGGGTGACGTTGGATCCCAGAGGGACCTCGGCCGTGGTTATTACTCCTGGAGCTGGCGGGTGGCCCTCTGGGGGGTGTTGGTCCCTACGTGTCGTTTGGGGGGGAGGAGGGGGGGTATTTTGGCATTTTTGTTTGAGCTCAAATTTGGGTTTTTCTTTTCTCCCCTTCCCTAGGGTTTGATGGAACGGTCCTCTGGGGGGGGGTGTTTTAGTATTTTTGTTTGTAGGCTTGGGTTGGGTTGTTTTTCCTTTCTCCCCTTCCCTGGGGTTTGATGGGACGGTCCCCTGGGGAGGGGGGGGGGGTGTTTTGGTTGTTTTGTTTTATGACTAATCACACGTTTGGTTAAAGGCTGACCGCACAGGTGTAGGAACTCCTGGCCACACCTGTGCTAAGACTGTCAGAAACAAGGGCAAAGATGCAGCCAGTTCAACCAGTCTGTTGAAGGATGAACGCAGACGCGGTTTCCAGCCATGGTCCCTGGAGGGGGGTGTTTCTCCTGGGCCAGGTGTGTGTGGTCGCCGGGAGGCTTCCCGTGAGGGTGGGGTACTGTTATATGGCTGGGGGGGCCTGGCTGCCGGTTTGTTTGTCTTTTGGTTTCCTCCCAGGTGGCGTGCGTTTGGGACTGAGTGGCTGTGTTGCTGAGGCTGTCAGGACCTCACCCTGATCACCTGCGACTCGTCAGGACTCACAGCTGTAGTGCATCTGGATGGATTGGAACATGTTGGCATTTAAGACTGGAGTGCACAGTGTGTATTTGCCAGAGACTCGACCTTGTGACCAGACGGGTGAGATCGTCGTCTCGGGAGCCATCTCATCAGCAGCGGATGCTGAGAACGTCCAGGTTTGATGCACAGTCTGTGAAAGAGGAGGGGGTGAGGTCTCACGCTCGTCAGCACACTTCCTGAGGTACGTTAGATTTTGTGACTAACAGTTATACAGTCAGTAAATGTGGTGTCCCTCACACCTTATTGTATTGAGCTGTTTGTTAGTCATGTATCAGCTTCCACTGCAGTGGAGTTTTGTGAACGGGAGGTTCCATGCCTGCAGGTTGGGAAGCTGATCAGTAATCAAGCCAGGAAGTGTTTGCTGTTTGTACACCTTTAAGTGTTCTGTGTGTAGAGTGTGGACTCACATAATGGTTCCTTCTTTCACAGACTCGGTTGTTGCGGCCACCTGGGGGGTGTCGGCGGGGTCCTTGGGTCCGAAACAGCTTCTGGCTCCGGACCGTTAGCGCTGCTGGGAGCGCACCACGCCAGGCCGCACCTTTTTGTTATATTATCACTGTTATGTATTAAATTCAGTTAGCCTTTGAACCGTGCTCTGCTTATTTCATACTGGGTCCTTCAAACGCTGGTCGGTTCTCCGAGCTGCGTCCGACACATAACAGTAGTCTCTGGCCAAACATCACGGACCCAGCGGTAGCAGAGACGGTAACGCGCCGGGAAGGCGGCAGCAGACGTTCAGTGGTTATCCGGATCAGTTGCGGGGCTCTCCGCCCGGAAGGTGCGTGTTTGAGACCCATTACTGGATACTGATTTGTGCTCTCTTGCAGCCGTGTTCCTGTGTTGTGCCTTATCCGTGGGTCGTGGTGGAGTGTGACTGGCGACGGCTTCGCGTCACACTCCGACCGGATAAGAAGTGTAAACGGGAGCTGCAAGAGTGCGTTTGTAATGGGTTCACGCACACGGCGGAGCTCTGTTAGCACAGGTCGCTGGGCTTCCTGTGTTACAGTCGTAGCCCCGTTTCCCCGGATAAAGGTAACTACTGCGTCTGTTGTATCAGCTCCGGCGTTATTTAGTTGAGCACATTTTGGTTGTGTGTTGCACTCAGCTGCGCACATAAGAGCAGCTCGTTTGTTTTTTCTGTCGCCAAAGGGGTTTTTTTTGTTTTTAGCACTCTGGCTCCCCCTTGTGGTGACTGAATCACGTTACCGTCAAGCTCTTGAGTAGGAACAGGTGTGTTCCATTTGGTTGAGCTTGACGGTATAACTCACTGATTTGTTTTGTGTTAGTTCATTTTGTGTGGGTGTTTTTTGAGTTGGTTTTTGTGTGGGCTTTTTTTGTTGTCCACTATTTGTCTGGGGGTGTGACCCTGTAGCCTTTGCAAAAAAAAAAAAAAAAAAAAAGGGACCCAAACAACTGTGTGTTGGTCTGTTTGTTTTTTCTTTTGTTTCTTTTTGTTTCACGTCCCCAGGGTTGGATGGAACGGTCCCCTGGGGGGGTGATGGGGTTGGTACTTGGGTTGTTTTTTCTTTTTGTTTTTTGTTATGCCCTCTCTTCTCCTCTGACTCCAGCCGGGTGTGCCGTAGTGTCGGCATTGCTGGAGGGGTGCAGTTAGGTTGTGCTGGGCGTTTCCCAGGTGGCCTCTGCACCTGGGAGGGGAGGGGGGGGTTTGGGGTATTTCTTGTTTCCCCCCCCCCCCCCAGTTTCCGCCCTCAGGGTTTGACTGTGGTGTCCTCTGGGGGGGAAAGGGCGTTGGGTCCATCTAGCCGTGGACGGCCGGGGCTGGGTCCATTAGTCATGAGGGGAGGCGTCTCCTGGGGTTGACGAGTGGTCCTCTGGGAGGCGCTGGTGGTCCCCGTGGGTGACGTTGGATCCCAGAGGGACCTCGGCCTTGGTTATTACTCCTGGAGCTGGCGGGTGGCCCTCTGGGGGGTGTTGGTCCCTACGTGTCGTTTGGGGGGGAGGAGGGGGGGGTATTTTGGCATTTTTGTTTGAGCTCAAATTTGGGTTTTTCTTTTCTCCCCTTCCCTAGGGTTTGATGGAACGGTCCTCTGGGGGGGGGGGGTGGGGGGGGGGGGGGGGTTTTAGTATTTTTGTTTGTAGGCTTGGGTTGGGTTGTTTTTCCTTTCTCCCCTTCCCTGGGGTTTGATGGGACGGTCCCCTGGGGAGGGGGGGGGGTGTTTTGGTTGTTTTGTTTTATGACTAATCACACGTTTGGTTAAAGGCTGACCGCACAGGTGTAGGAACTCCTGGCCACACCTGTGCTAAGACTGTCAGAAACAAGGGCAAAGATGCAGCCAGTTCAACCAGTCTGTTGAAGGATGAACGCAGACGCGGTTTCCAGCCATGGTCCCTGGAGGGGGGTGTTTCTCCTGGGCCAGGTGTGTGTGGTCGCCGGGAGGCTTCCCGTGAGGGTGGGGTACTGTTATATGGCTGGGGGGGCCTGGCTGCCGGTTTGTTTGTCTTTTGGTTTCCTCCCAGGTGGCGTGCGTTTGGGACTGAGTGGCTGTGTTGCTGAGGCTGTCAGGACCTCACCCTGATCACCTGCGACTCGTCAGGACTCACAGCTGTAGTGCATCTGGATGGATTGGAACATGTTGGCATTTAAGACTGGAGTGCACAGTGTGTATTTGCCAGAGACTCGACCTTGTGACCAGACGGGTGAGATCGTCGTCTCGGGAGCCATCTCATCAGCAGCGGATGCTGAGAACGTCCAGGTTTGATGCACAGTCTGTGAAAGAGGAGGGGGTGAGGTCTCACGCTCGTCAGCACACTTCCTGAGGTACGTTAGATTTTGTGACTAACAGTTATACAGTCAGTAAATGTGGTGTCCCTCACACCTTATTGTATTGAGCTGTTTGTTAGTCATATATCAGCTTCCACTGCAGTGGAGTTTTGTGAACGGGAGGTTCCATGCCTGCAGGTTGGGAAGCTGATCAGTAATCAAGCCAGGAAGTGTTTGCTGTTTGTACACCTTTAAGTGTTCTGTGTGTAGAGTGTGGACTCACATAATGGTTCCTTCTTTCACAGACTCGGTTGTTGCGGCCACCTGGGGGGTGTCGGCGGGGTCCTTGGGTCCGAAACAGCTTCTGGCTCCGGACCGTTAGCGCTGCTGGGAGCGCACCACGCCAGGCCGCACCTTTTTGTTATATTATCACTGTTATGTATTAAATTCAGTTAGCCTTTGAACCGTGCTCTGCTTATTTCATACTGGGTCCTTCAAACGCTGGTCGGTTCTCCGAGCTGCGTCCGACACATAACAATTATACTACAAAAATGTATTTTTTATGCTTTTCATCACGTTAATAAGAGACTGCATGCATGATACCCTGAAAGCTTGCTAAAACAATTATAACGAATAATCTCTGTCTGCTACGTTTAATCCGCATGGAATTTAATAAACAGAAACCGAATTTCAGACATATTATATATATTAGTCTGGAGCAAAGAGGACAAACAGTGTTGTAAAGGACAATAATCAAGACGTTAAAGAGCAAACTTCACTTTCCACCAGGAAGCGAGCGTAGCTCACAGCAGCTCCCACTGAAAATAATGGAGAGACGGCCTGTGATTCTCACATGTTTACATAAAATAAACGCAATAACAATGTCTATAAACCCAGAGAATATATTCATGAGAGTTTTGGGCACAAGATAAAAATAGTTTTATGTTGCGATGTTAATGCTGTTGTCCGTGTGCAGCGGTTAAAGTGCAGCGTGATCAGAGTGTCTCAATGCAGTTCTCAATGTTACTGAGATCTCACAGCGCGGTGACCTCTCCGAGGTTTTGCGGGATTTGAAACCTGAAAAGGGAGAATGTTTTACTTTCCTGTTCAGTTGTACATTTGGTCACATAGCGGCCGATATGTTTCTCCCTGCAGTTGCTAGCTTATGGTATTAGCTTAAGTGAAGGCAAGTGCTGCTCCAGCAGGTGGCACGCGTGTATGGATGATTACAAAGTTTCTTTTTAATCATTTTGTCCCCATTACATGTCCTTTTAAATGGAGGTGTACAAGATTGTGATACCTTTTCTCACGGAGCGACGAATGTTAATGAATGTAGCAAATTTTGGGTTTTGTCAGCATCCTCAAAAGGTTGAAAAATCGTTTGCCAACGGTTTTTAGGGCCGCAAACAATATTTCTTCTTTCTGATCAATTTGAAACATATTCAAAATTTCTTAGCAAAATTATTTTTCCACAAACACTTGCAAGCATTTGTAAAACTGCTTTAGGCACTCGTAAACGGGTGAAAGGGCCCAGTCACATGCCACACGGAGTTAGCTGAACGAAGGAAAAAGTTCCAAAGTTACAAATCGTCGAGAAAAAGCGGACGAAAGAACCACTTCTCCCATCACCAAAAAGCCTGCGAGTGTGTCAAGGATTTTATATAGTTCATGCTTATATTATCATTTATTTTATATAGTTCATGCTTATATTATCATTTATTTCCTTTTATGACTATGTGTACTTTTCCTCTTTGTGAGAAGAGGAGGTTTTAAAAAGAAAGACTTGTTGTCTGCATTCGTCATGATTGAGCAAACTATTTTTCATTTTGCATAAGTGCCTTATCCTGCTTTTGACGAGCCACAAGGCTCATGTCGCAGGAATGGAAGGTTTCAGCTGCCACCTTGCTTTGCTATCTCCCTCATGGAGACATGACTCATGTGTAACCTCTCCCTGACTGTCCTTGTTTGTTTTTTCTCATGTTGGTGAACTAAATAAAAAGCTGAGCCAGAGGAGGGGATTTTAGGAGAGCTTTGGAGCTGAGCACTTACAAGCTGCTACTGCCCGCTCTCCTCCTCTGCGCAGAGCATAAAATATATTTGTCTCTCTCTGACTGGTTTCTTTACAGTGTCTGTGCCTCTCATTTCTTTAAAACAGGGTGCAAACCCAACAGAGTGGAGAGCACATAAAAGGAAAAGAAACCGAAACTAACAAAAGTAAAATGAAGCAAACGGCGACCTTGACACTTTAAAACAAAACGAAGCACCAGCGTGTGATCATTTCTGCAGCGAGTCTGTACTATCCACAGCCACCTTCAGCTGTGTTGTCTTGACAAAGTGTGCGCGCACACGCACGTCGCAGACAGAGACGTTGAGAGGCTGGAGAGAGAGAGAGAGAGAGAGAGAGAGAGGCTGGAGGTTGGACGAAGTTGGGCGTCAATCAAACGGAACGCTCACGGTACGGGAACTACGCAAACGATGAGGAACCGTCAAGACAGAAAGCAAAACAGAATATGGATGAATTGAGGTTGTCATTAGGATTCGTTCATATTTTTCAGCAGTTTGAAAATTCTGACGAAGCGCCAGCTGCAGAAACAAAGCTGGACGATGGTTAAATAATGTCTCTGAAAGTAAACGTTAAGTCCATATTTCTTCTTTCGTTTTGGCTTCGGTGTCCTTGTTAGTGCCATGTGACCGGGGCTGATCGAGTACCGCTGAAGTTCTTTTTGGTTTCCAGCCACTCTCTGACCCAAACAGTCTACCTTTTCTTCTTCCATTCTTCTTCTTCCTTCCTTTTTCCTTCTCTTGTACCGCAGGATAGCTTGTGACATTGCAATAAAATCAGTCAAGCAATGCAGTGGGAGAAGACAGAATCCCTGCAGGCTTTAAACTATTAGATTGGTCAGATGAGCCTATTGGAATGTAGGCGCATAGTGTACAATGAGAGCGCACAAAGGGAATTGTGGTCAGTATATATTAGGGAATTATGTTTTATTAATGATTAAATTAAAAGATGCTTTCATCCAAACAACAAAGTGGTTTGTTGAAAGACTGACATTCTTTTTTTTCTTCTTCTTTTTTAATATAAAGAAGAACTAGCACACAAATGATGACATGCTTTTGCTGTCTTTAGTCACATTGTCTGGCGTTCACATATAGCAGGATAAAACATAATGAAATTTTGTTGATTTAATTAAATCCTGCTGACTAAGGCAGCCCAGATGGCCTTTGGTCTGACCACATACTCAGGCTTGATGGGATACGTAATTCCTCCAATGTGTTCTGGGATCTCCCTGTTGAATGTGCCTGGAAATTCTCCAAAGTGAGGCATTCTGACGACATCCAAATCAACCGAACTGGGTTCTTTCAGCATGAATGAGTAACTGTTTAAATGTTATGTTTGTCATGTTCTGGACTTTTGGTATCATGTTTTGTTGTTTTGTTTAGTTTTGATTGTTTGTTCAGTGTGTGACTTCTCTTGTTGGGCTTTTCCTGCTTGGGCTTTGTCTGCCCCTATCACTCTTGTCTGTCTCTCTTGGTGCTTGGTGGTGGTTGTTACACTCTGTCTGGGCCACACCCTGTTCTGGAACTTTCCACAAACCTGTTTCTAATCTGTAGCTCATCATCTGGGTGTATTTAAGCTCCACCGGTTGCACTAGTTCCCTGCCAGATTGTTGTGCCGTGTGCCTTTGTTTCCAGCTCTGTTTTCTGTGTTTTCAAGTCCTTCTTCTACATTCTGTTTTGACCATCTGCTTATTTATAATGACCACGCCTTAAGTTTGATGTTTTGGATTTGTTTGCTGATTTTGGATTGCCTTGCTGTGTACCAGACCCCACTGAGAATTTCAGTAAACACTTTAAATATCAGAGGTGTGTTGTCGAGTCTGGCATTTGTGTCCAGACGTCTCTGTCCACCAAACCTGATAATGTTTATATGTTCCCCTTTTACATGTCAGAGCTCATCATCCTACACAAGAATCACTTTGGTTGCTTGTACTGGTGATATTTTTGGTTACTACCCAAAGATTATAGCTATACTGTTTCATTTTCATTGTGATGTGTGTTCAGAATTATGGTGTCCCCTCTCCCCCAAAATTAATTTCATGTTTTTATGCCCCACTGGCTGAAGGACCAAAGGGGGAGTATGTCGTGGCAATTTCTGTCTGTCTGTCCGTCCGTCCGTCTGTCCCAAAAAGGGTATACGCATTCTGAAATCAACTCCTCACACTTTTTGAAGGAATGTCATGTAACGTGGTACTGATTGCTACTGTTGCTGATGTTCCCTCACAATGCAAGTCATAGTCATCATCTGAATCTTCCAAAGGAATAATCACTCATTTGGCACAAATCATTTCTGTGGTACCCAAGAATCCTCCAAAAGACATCCAATCACTGCTTAGAGTCCAACCCTCACAACGATATAGTAAGAGTAAGACAGAAAGCACTAGAACCCTAAAGACTTGGACCTTCATTCTCCTGTAAATAAATCCTCATCACCAAACACCCAGGCGCTGCTCGATCTCAAAGGCCAAGATCCCACAAGCAAAAATCTCTCCACAAGTTCAACACATTCACATCATACAGATACTGTTCAGAAGGCTCAGTCCCGGAAGCCATTGAAAGGCTGGATCTACGTCTTGATCCAGGACAATCACAAACAGGTGTAGTTAAGAACAGAATATAAATACCAGGCCAATTTGAGGGGCATTAGGCACAGGTAACGTGATCGCCCTGGTCTGACAAAAACAAAAAAACTTGGGTTTCAGCTGTGGTGGGCACAGTTCTACTAATCCTCTAATTAGCTAAGATAACTTTTCAGATAACTTTGAAAACCTCGGGCATCTTTTCCAGATGGCCGTGGATGCCTCGCTGGACAGGTGTTCCGGGCACGTCCCATTGGGAGGAGGGCCCGGGGAAGACCCAGGACACGCTGGAGGGACTACGTCTCTCAGCAGGCTTGGGAACGCCTCGGGGTTCCCCCGGAGGAGCTGGGGGAGGTGTGTGTGGATCGGGAGGTCTGGGCGGCTTTGCTTGAGCTGCTGCCCCCGCGACCTGACCCCAGATGAAGCGGAAGAAAATGGATGGATGGATAATTGTGAAAACCATCAGCAGACTAACTAGCTTCTGCTAAATTTAGTTCTGCTAACTTTCAGTCCACTAACATTTTTTTGCTGGTAAAGTGAGTACATTTAGCAGTCAAAAACATTTGTAAACCCTAAAATCATACATGTTAGTTCCTGTTTATGAACACAGAGAGCTATCTAACACTTCCGGTTCACAGGTCAAAGCACAAAAGAAGACAAGAAGTTACACTGTGGAGAAAAATGGTGTGTAAGCAGTTCAAAAGTCAGTATGTTTATTTCTTTTTCATGCATTTGTTATGTGTTTGTGAACGCAATACGGGTGAGCCGTAGCTCCGTCAACAGTTTATAAATATATAATATAGAGATAAACTGTGAGTTCAAATACTGTGATTTACTGCTTTTGATAAAGATGATGACAGTGTTTCGGGTTTTACTTTTTTATTTTTCGTGTGTTCGTTTTGTATTTGTGATTACATTTGAATTTACCCAGCAGCCCCATGTAGTGCTTAAACTCAAAACTGGCTTATCAGTAGCCGACAATACTAAAATACTAAAAGTTAGCAGCTAGCGGTAACGTCTGCTAAATTTTTTTAGCAGTTTATCGGCTTAGCATTATAAAAGTTAACTTTTCCGTTAGCGGTTTAATGGCTATTGAAGCTAACTTTTCAGTTACCTGTGCCCACCATTGGTTTTCAGATTACGAAGAGTTTTTGAGAGGTCTTTCTTGGTTGCCTCTGAATTAACTAATGAGGGACCAGACAATGTTCAGACCTTTTGCAGTAGTTTAATGAACATACTTTTGGTACAAAGGCTGTTTTATATGATTTAAATTACCATTGGAGATTACCTTTATTAAGAAAGTCCAGGTTATAATCAGTGGAGAGGAGCTCAGAGGCTTTCTGATGAACATTTGGCTAATGATAAATGCACCAACTTTCTTTTCTTGAATGCACATTTAATTACTTCTGCCACAGATACTGGACTACTTTAATTATCTGTCAAATCCCAACATCCCACTCATAATTTCCTAATTAATATTAACTCTTCACCAGCATTTAAGAATAGTTTTTGATGTCAGCGCAGTTTCTTTTGTCTGGCACATTTAAATTTGTCTTCCATGGGTTTCTTTTTTAAAGTACCTTGTATATCCTATTATGAAAAAAGGAGGAAAACCAAAAGCTTTTGACCTACTCAACGTAGGATTGTTGATCTGTTCCATAGTAAGTTGTCACTTAAAAATATAACAACGCCTTAACAAATAATTTACGGCAGAAACTTGAAGCTGGCACTCCGAGCTTGCGTGCACCGATCATCTTATCCAGCTTCCTGCTCAACAGCAAATATTGTGAACAAACAAACTCTCCCATTGTTGACATGCTATTGTTGAAGCTATAAATGGCAAATATCACCTTGCCAATTTGCAGAGGTGACAGATTTTGATAAGGCAGTAATGGATCCGATGATAAGACGGACACAGAAGGAATTTGTTGTTCATTGTATAAAGGAATTTGTGCTATTATGTCCCATTAATGGAGCTTTTACCAGGAGATGGAGTCAAAACATGAATATATAAAGTATGGAAGAACAGACTATTTGTAATATTTGATTTTAAAACATAATTAACCAAAATTATTAATTCACCACAGGCATATTTTTTAGAATTCAAGACTGTAATTAGGACACCAGATTCTACATTTGTAGCTGTTATGCTCGATTTGAACAAACAAATTAACATCTTTAAATAATTTAGTGATATGAATGTGTCTGTATTTAGCAAATTTCAAGGGAATTTTAGTTTGTATATACAGAATACAGAATTGCTTCGGTGAATTGCGCTTTTTATTCTGGTATAATATTAAGTAGTTTCCTTCAGGGAGAATCAAATGTGGTAAATAGGAGAATCAGCACCCAAGTAGAAATATTTTAAGTAATTTTCATTTTTATTAAAGACTTTTTTAAAATAATGGAAGTAATAAAGGTAATAAGGGTGAGAAGCCCAACTATCTGGAGAGACTCTGAGTAGAGCCACTGCTTCTTTGCATCTTGTGAGGATGCCCCCTGGCCGTCTCCCTAGGGAGATCATCTTGGCACGTCCAACTAGGAGGAGGCTCCGGGGAAGACCCAGGAGATGTTGGAGGGATTATATTTCCCAGATGCCCTGGGAACACCTTGGGATCCCCGGGGAAGAGGATGTGGCTGAGGATAGGGAAGCATGTTATGTGCTGCTTAGTCCGCTGCCACCATGTCCTGGGCCCAGATAAACGGTAGAAAATGAATGAATGAATGGAAGTAATAAAGGACAGTAAAGATCATTCCGCAAACATATTTTAGAAGTACACAAACCTGGTATTGCATTTTCTTTTGTTGAATTCTTTATTATTTTCAACAATATTCTTTCAGTGCTTTAAATATCTGATTAACACAGCCCAGTCTCACACCTTTTTTTTCATGATACCACACAAAATGACCAAATGAGTCACAATCAAGATTAGTTCACTGTTTTTAGCTGTACCCATAACGCTAGACCTGTCACAACCCTATCAATGTAAGCCTGAATGTTCAAATTAATAAAAAAGATTAAGTAGTGTAAACCCAAAGTTTTAAGAAAATGTTGTAATTATTTAAATATTTCAAGTTTGTGTAACATGGTCTTGCTTTTTGAGTAAATTAAACTTAGAATTTTTGATTGACTTGAACTAATTGTATATTAAGTAAGCAAAACTTCAAAGCATAACTTAAGCACAACTGAAAATAATTAAGCAATTCCACATGAAAATATTTGGCTTGACTTAATGGACACTTTAGCAGGGGTGGTGGCCAAGTGGTTAGTGTGCTTGGTTTCGGTGCCTGGTTCAAACCCCACCCCAGCCACAATTCTCCGTGAAATGTGGAATTGCATCAGGAAGGGCAACCGGTGTAAAATTTGTGCCAATTCAACATGCAAGAGCCACCATGGATCTGCTGTGAGGACCCCGAGTGGAAAACAAGGGAATAGCCAAGGGGACTACTTTTACTTAATGAACACTTTAATTGTAATCATGAGGTACAAGTAGCAAATAAAACTTTTAAATTCTGTGAATTTTAAGTACATCAACTCAAAAATGTTCTGCCAACGGACAGTTTTTAAGATGCACCACCATCTTGAAACTGAGACTTCCGGTTAGTGAGCCTCTCGCTCACGTGTTTGTCGTCATTAGAAACACCTGCTCAGCTGTCAGATTTCCAGTGTGTGAAATGGCCACTGGAGGCGAATTCCACGCCCTATCAGAAAGTAATTTTGTTGTCACTGTTGTTGTTAACCCACAACGAAGGAGGAGTGCTGCAGTGATGTGAATATCAATCTAAAGCCCCGGTCACACAACACTAACGAAGGACACTGAAGCCAAAACTAAACAAGAAATCTGGACTCAAGTTGTCTTTCAGAGACATCATTTAACCGTCATCCAGCTTCATTCCTGCACAAATCCCGACGACAACTTCAATTCATCCGTATTCCGTTTTGTTTTCTGTCTTGACGGTTCCTCATCGTTTGCATAATTCCCGTACCGTCAGCGTTCTGTTTGACAGTCATCCAACTTTGTCTAACCTCCCAAATCCGATGTCTTGCATGAACATTGTACACACACAAACGGCTGAGCGCCACAGCCGTCTTTGGCGCAAAGCCTCTACAGCCAAAGACAGCACAACAACGGCATGCGTACTGGTGCACAGCCGTTTTTGTGTGTGCGCACAGCCTCTACAGCCAAAGACGGGACACGAACGTGCACACAGCTGTCTGTGGTGCACAGCCTCTCCACCCAAAGACGGCAGGCTTCAGTGTCCTTCGTTAGTGCTGTGTGAACGGGGCTTCGTTGCTAGGAAAGTTCAATGACCAAAATACCAACATTCTAGTCGCATTGAACATCTTTTCACTATTATTTGATTTCTTCGTGCGACTGACATCGTTATTCAAGCATTCAAACGGCTATTCCTACTGCCACATAACTCCAACCACACACGAGAAAGTTTCTTGACAGTTCTTGTTATTGAACGAAACTGCGTCTCCCTAAACGGATAGAGTTGTGATGTCATCACGCATGCACGTATGCGCTGTCTGGCGGGATCTTGAAAATCCCTCATTGATTGCCTCAATACCTTTTAGTTCTGCTAACTTGTTTGGGTTTATAGTGTAAGTACAACCTCCCATAAGCCCCCCAGTGCATCACGCCAAATTTTGTGGCACCATCGCAAAAACCTAAACACATTTCGTGACTGTATCACAAACTATCTGATTAAATCACTTTTCTTGATGCCATCATGAAAGGCCAACATTTCTCAAGAATGTGTGAAGTTTTGAAATGTTAGTTTCTCAGAATGCAAAAGATGGAGAACCACACCCTACTTTATTTTTTGGTCAGCCTCAAATTTTCTCAATCGCTCCTCGTAACTCAAAAACAACTGGACAGATTTTTTTCAGCCTTGGTTCGAATATTACTTGAGTAGATATCTAGATGTGATTAAAATTTGAAGTAATTTGGACAAAGGTCAAGGAAAACATGGTCTGAAAACATCTTTTATTGTATATCGCAACAACCAAGAAGCCTACATGGTTGACCCACAGCATATATTGGTTAGTAAAGGAAAAAAAGAAATGCATGATTTATTGGTATGAATGACTTCATCATGATGTCACACAGGAGTTAAAATAGTCAAAAGCATCATACTTTCACTGCAAATTAGGTCAGTGTGATTTTAGAACAGTTTTGAGTGGAGTAGAATTTTATAAAATAAATGACAGCATATATCAGATCTTAGATATTCTGTGAATGAAGGAAGGTTCTACTAAAGGAAAAGCAAAAGATGACAGAGATATCCAAGTGAAAAGGAATGACGGACAAAGCACTACATAACAGGATGAAATACAATATTTACTTAATGTTAACTAGTCCTACCCAACTTGGTTGTTTAAACAGACAACAGCATGCACTGTGCTTTTTTGGAATTACATATGAAAAACAGCAACCAAATTAACTCCCACGAGTTATTGTTGATGAAAATGTTTAGGAACACAATGTTCTGTATTGACTCCTTGTTACGCATGAGGACGACCTGCATGTAAGAAATGACACGTAACCGATTGATACCAGTCTTGGAGATAGCCATGCAAATTTTTTTCCTATTGTGGACAACCCTAATATGATGCAAGTGTGCCACAAATAGATTTTTGCAAAGGTTGCATAAGTTGCAAGATAACACCCACCCAAGACATAGTTTTTAAAAAATACTTTCTGAATAGCAAAGCAGGGGTGGTGACCAAATGGTTAAGTGTGCTTGTTGTTTCCAGTGGGGTAGGTTCCCGATTCGAGCCCCCACCCCAATGCACATGTACCATCTAATGTGGAGTTGCATCAGGAAGGGCATCCATCATAAAATCTGTGCCAAATCGATATGCAGATCCACCTCGGATTTGCTGTTGTGATCTCGAGTGAAAACAAGGGAAAAACCAAAGGGACTTTCTGTATACCAAATCTTTGGTTTTAAAAAAGAAGATGCTTTTATTTTTAATTAATAATTTAATTTAATTTATAAAATAATGTTAATAAAAGCGCACTGACTGCAACAAACAATGCACACCTTTTAGGTGAAGATCCCGTTTTGAAGCAATGTATTTAAGACATTTTTAAGATAAGATACGATAAGATCAACTTTATTTATCCAGAAGTAAATTATTCTGCCAGAGTACTGAAACAGCAAACAGTGAACAATGATTTTATTATTATTATTATTATTATTATTATTTTATTTTATTTTTTTTTACAATAAGTACATCAAATATATACGTATGATACGACTGGAATACATTTGCAGAAGATGTTCGATAATATTTCACACAACTCTGAATCACTGAATAATTCTGAATAACTCTGTTCATTATATATTCATCCTGTAGAAGGGGGAGGAGATATACAGGCTGATTGCCACAGATTAGGCATTCTGTGGTGCACCTTGGTGGTCTCAGTCTAAATGGACTGCAAATGGTAAATGGACTGCATTTATATAGCGCTTTTCAGCTTTTCCAGCGCTCAAAGCGCTTTACAATTATGCCTCACATTCACCCCGATGTCAGGGTGCTGCCATACAAGGCGCTCACTACACACCGGGAGCAATAGGGGATTAAAGGCCTTGCCCAAGGGGCCTTAGTGATTTTCCAGTCAGGTGGGGATTTGAACCCATGATCTTCTGGACTCAACCCCAACACCTTAACCACTAGACCATCACCTCCCCTTCAGCCATAGACCTTCAGTCTATGGCTGAAGGTGCTCTGACAGGACGTCAGTGTGGCCTGCAGGGGTGGAAGGTGTTGCTCCAGGTGCTGAGCAGTTTCCTCAGCATCCTCCTCTCGGACACCTCCACCACAGACTCCAGATCAACCCCCAGGACAGAGCCAGCTCTCCTGATGAGCTTGTTGAGTCTGTTTGTGTAAACTGACGCTGGAGACCATCTTGCATGTTAAAATGCTCTTGAAACATGCAAGATTATGTAAATAGTTTTCCTGATGAATTCCACATATTGTTATATGTACGGTAAATATCATTTTATATCACACAAGCAACAAGAAGGTTCACTTTTCTTGTAAAAAGACCCACCTTTCTAAAAACGCTAGCGACAATCTTGTACTATGTTTGCTTGTCAGTTTCGTACAAAGTGTTCCATTTGAGCCTTTATGAATGATAAAACATTTGTCACAAAAATTAAGATTATATGACCTATGGTTCCTAAGATGTAGAAGAAAATGCACGATGGATGAACATGTGTGATGTTGCCCACCATGTGTAATTTACTATTATTATGTTATTATTTAAAATGTAATTTTTGTCATATCACTGACTGAGTGCAGGGGTTGGGCAAGAAATGATTTCAGCGACACATTGTGTGATTATCAGATATCTGTAAGAAAGCTTTTACAATTCTTCTTCTTCAGCCATAAAACACGATATCAGAGTCAACAGCCACGGAGCTAATTAAGGCCCTGAACAAACAGCATGACCAACTGCACAAATTTCAAATATCTGCTCTACAAATATGTATAAAGCCTTTTTATTGTCATAGAGATAAAGCAAAAATCTGTTGGGCAAACTCATTTATGACAAATAGTTTGGTGAATGACAATGGTAGAAAATTAGAAAATAAGGGTTAAAAAAGAAATAAAAATCAGTGGGAATTCCTATTGAAATTTAGATTTTAAAAATAAAGTCACAATTTAAACATGGACATGTTCACTGCGTTGTAACATTACATAATTTAACACTGTACAAGGACACTCTAGTGAGTGCAAAGCCTGCCGAGGAAAGTATATTCTGGTTCATTACAGCAATCCGGTCTGACCTTGAACATGTTCAAGCTCAAATTATAAATTGCATATTGTAAGCCCAGATATGATTTCCTAGTCATGTCTTATAGTCACCTCCCTGGCACTGTTGATCCACCATAAGTGATCAAAGTTTGAGTGACCTTGAACGTGACCTTGTAGATCACTTAAGGACAAATGCAATGACATATTTTGAAAGGCCTCACATGACGTCCTATTCTTCTGTCTATCACCTCTGATCCCTGAGTTTGAAAAACTTGACCTTGTGCTGTTACCTTGACCTTTCACCCTTGACCCTGAAACATTAATGGGTTCATCCATGAGTGGGGCTTAACTAATGCACAAAATTTGGTTAAAATTCCTCAAAAAGGTTTTGAGATATTTTGCTAAGAAACACACATGCAATTGAAAATAATAAGCCCTCTGTGTCTATTCCCCAACATTTCAATCACTAAACTCTTATGCGACCAATGCATCATTGTAGTCATTGTTGCATGTGCATATTTTGCTGGGTGGAAGACAGAAGCATAAAATACACAAGATAATGCTGCAAATATTTCAAACCAGAATTTGTTTCCCCTGAAGTCCTGTAACATTTATTGAAGAAACGTTGACATCATCATTTTATCGACTCCTGCCCTCGTTATACATCATCACTGTTTGTTTGCTCATCTGTCACGCTGTAGATTTAAAAAGATTTCTTCTACCTCCCAGCAAACAAAGCTATTTTCTGGTCATCTCCACTTCAATGCAGAACAAGAACAATCAATGTTCCTCTTCTACGAGGCCAATCCATGTTCCTCTTCCTAAATGTCGAAAAAAAAAAGAAAACCCGTGTTGATGGGAAAGACTTTTTCCTCCTCTGCAGGCTCACTGTTCACTCAGACACACTGAGAGTAAAACAGAACCTCCTGGGCACACACGGCTAACGAGCACAGAGTCCAACCTTCATCAAATGATGGTCAGAGTAAATATTTGAGCCGAGGCTGAATTACTAAGGTAGAGCCGTTATTGGTGATCTTTGTAGAAGAGCAGGTATCCAGCCTAAAAACAGCCATTTCATGACAGAAATACAAGTCTCCTAAAACCTATACTAGGTGCTCACCTCTGGCAAAATCTTTTTGACTCAGTGTTGGATGAGTATTATTGTATATGAAACCCTTTATTCGGTTCTTTACCGCCGCATGTGAACGCATCATTTAAAACTACGTGACTTAGAAATAAACCCGAAGAGACATGATGTTCACATTGAATTATTACATATTTCAGATATATTACGATGTAGACAGTCACACCGTTTTAGCTCAGCATGACAACGAATTTTGGAAATCCAGTTTGAACAAGTCGTGAAACCAAAACACACACTCACTCACTCACTCACTCATCTTCAACGTTTTATCCGGGATCGGGTCGCCAGAGAACCAAAACAAATCTGATTTAATGAGCGGGAATAAGTGAAGAAATCCAATCCTGGTCAAAAACAAGATAGAAAGTACTGAAAATAAGGGAAACCTACGCTTATCCCAAAAGGGGCTGACGAATCATGACACAGAGAGACAGAGAGAGAAGGAAGAAGCGCCTGCTTCGGTTACATTCATACAAAATCCTTTCCACTGGATTGTGTGGGCACTGGTGGCTTAATTTGACTCAACATGGGAAGCTTCATCCGGTCTGGACACGGAAACGATGGACAGATTTGATGACTTGGGTTGTGTGGACATTTGACCACGTTATTGAGTTTTAACAAATAAATATATAATTCGGAAAATAACAGTTTAGCTCAGATTTGGTGCATTTCTCTTTCTCCATTCACTGCATAACTGTCACCTTCACACTCTTTTTCCTTCACAGCTTAATTCATGCCAAATTCTTCCGGCTGGGTTGTGTGGATTTGTGACTATGCTATTTGAGTTTTCGGACCTATTAGCTGTAAAATGTCTGTCTCACTGATAACCACACCTGTTGCTCAAGCCCAACGCTTAACCACTAGATCATCACCTCCCCAAGTTCACCTCATTTTAATGAGTACTTTTAATTTGGTGAATTACAAAATTATTTTTTTTTGTTGTTGCTGTTGTTTTTTGCATCTATCTATCTATCTATCTATCTATCACATCATCAAAAGATAATGGAAAGCTGCAAAATGTTAAATAATTATCAATGAAAAGTGTTCAGTATTAAAGACCAAGCAAAATAAATATTTAGTACAAATACCATTTACTTAAAAAAGAACAAAAAACTAATTTTGTACTTATGAGAACACTATGCTTATCAATTCATAATTTTTGATTTGCATCCTCTAATTATTGTGTTTTAGAATCCTCCACTGGGTTAGAATCCAACAAAGTAATCAGAATTTTTAATCTAAATATTTAATATACCCTTCTTTATTGAACAAAATTAGCAAACTTGTATGCAACCGTTGCTACTGTAGGAATATAAGCATACTAATGAAGAAAAATACCATCAAACATCACATTCATACACTCTAAAAAATGAACTGCTGTCTCAACGAGAAAAATTGATGTAACAATTTGCATAGATTTTTAAAAGTTATTTCAACTCAGTTATTTCAACTTTCAACTGAGTTAATGCCACAAGACTTCTCTTGTTAAGTTGAAAAACTTTAAAAAATCTATGCAAATTGTTACATCACTTGTTCTCGATGAGACAGCAGTTTTTTTTGTAGAGTGTACAGAAAGACTGTTTAAGACTTTTGCAAATTTCTGTGTTGAATAAAACACCATCAAGGTAATTTAGCAAAGGTTTTTGTGAGGTTTGGTGGTGTTAATGACTTTTTTATGTTTAATTAAAATGAATAGTTTACATTTGAAATCTTTAAATTGTCCGTAGGTGTGCGAGTGGGTGTGACTGTGTTTGTTTGTCTGTTTGTGGCCCTGTGACAGACTGGCGTCCTGTCCTGGGTGTACCCCGCCTCACGCTCTATGACTGCTGAGATAGGCTCCAGCCCCCCGTGACCCTTTATTGGACTAAGCGGTTGAAGATGAGTGTGTGTGTGTGTGTGTGTGTGTGTGTGTGTGTGTGTGTGTGTGTGTGTGTGAGTGTACATTTGAAAAACAGGAACAGCCACATGGTGTTGGAAAAGTTAGACATACGTGTGAGTCACGTTCTCCTGACAGCCCCCCCCACCCCACACACACACCAACACACACACACACACACACACACACACACACACACACACACACACACACACACACACACACACACACACACACACACACACACACACACACACACACACACACACACAAGTAGTAAAGAGTAACAAAACCCACTTGCACACGCGAAGGCAAAGATGAAGATGAGTGATCAGTCTTGTGTCTTACCGTCACCTGCTGGATTTCAGCCCAAGTGTTTTTCCTGGTGGGAGCCTGAGCACTGTGAGGCCCCCCACCTTCAGCTGAGGGAGGGTGGCATAGTCCACCACACACACAGAGAAGACAATCACAGTGTGCACGGAGTGAAAGCAGGTACAGCTCCAAGTCCAAATGTTACAATCCCACAGGTGCACAGTGGACAGAACCACCAAAAGAGTCTGAAAGCAAGTGAGCACTGCTGTCTGTGTGTGTCTGTGTGTGTGGGAGAAGGAGGAGGTTCCACTTGAGCTGCGCACTGTGAGTAATAATCTCAGGCAGCTGGTTTTTCAGGTCCGCATGGCCGGCCCTCGGGTGTGACGCGGCCTCTGATCAAAAGGTGAGGCTCATCTGCACTCACCATGGCGACTGCCTCTCAAATCAGACGGCATCTCCAGGATCAGCAGCAGAAGCTGCACATGTGCGTGCGTGTAGAAAACTCATTACTCCAAGATCCAGGGCTGACCCTGTGTGCTTGTTTTTTTTTGGCATCACAAAAAAACAACAACAACAACAGCAGCAACAACAATAAGTGCACAATAGAATGCACAGCAGCATCATTCAAATTCTGCATTGTGTTATCACAAAACCATTAATCTGTGCTGTTAACCTGTCATGTGTGAAGTTGAAAATTAACTACGTGAATTACAGCACTTGCTCAAAGTGTGATGGGTGTGTCTATAGAAAAGGAAGCAACTGGGATTTTTCTTTTGTTTCGAAATATTTTACATCCGTTCAACACAATCAGCTGATCTGACAAGATGTCGGACAAATATGTTCCAGTTATAAAAAGTCAGTATCATGGGTCAAAGGAAATGATTGAATTGGCTGGAGAGCGAGTTAGTCTTCCTTTGTATTTCCTTTGTATTTCGTATTACCTGAGGCCATCAAATATGGCCATCGGGTATTGCAAAGACTTTGCGATCGTCCATCTGTCTGTCTGTGGTCAGCATGAGTCCAGTTCTATTACTGCCAGAGGCTTCACAGGGAACATTCTTGAGACACAGACCTTGGACAAGTTCAAAGATGGCTAACCTTGACCTATTTTAAAAGGTTAAAAAGTCGCATTCTGTTTCAATCTGTTCCCTTTTTTGTTTTGAGTGACGGAGGTGACAGCCAATCAGAGTAGAGCAGCACCGTGATGTCAGAGGCAAGCCTCTCAAAAAATGCTTCTTTGATGTGTTCATATAACTTGTTTCTTATTCTGAAAAAGCTAGTGAGAAATAAACACTTCTAAAACTGAAAATGGTGTTTTTGGAACCTAATAAAACCTCTGAAGTGATTTAAGTGACATTTCATGGATGTCAGTGTGCACGCTAACTTCTCTTAAGTCAAAGCTAACTTCCACTCTTGTCGAAAGCTCATGAATGCAAATGTTGTGATTGATTGATCGATTGATTGATTGAGGGGCTTTATTGAACATGTACAAATTGTAAGTAAGACAGTAGGATAATAATGTAAATAGCAATAAATGTATATGGGTTGCCACGGAGACGCGTCACTTCCGGAAAAGTGGCAAATCTGAAGGCGAGAATTCGTACTTCCGTGACTGGCCGCCCAATGAAAACAAGCTCGGGCTGCATTGATTGTCTATTGAAATCAGATGTTTGTTTTGTCTCTAGCTTGCTTCTAACAGCCAGCTGATAGCTAATATGTTTATGTCGCAGACATGAACGAGCGAAGCTCTTCAGCATCTCACCATGTCATTTCTGGTTTGTGGCTTCATCTACCGTCGGTTTGTGGCTTTTTACAACAATGTTGTCCGGTTTGTGGCTTTTTCTCCACTGGGCAGATCTTTTGTGCCATTTCCGATTTGTGCCTTCATCTACCATAGAGCGAGCTTCGCGCCGCTCACGCAGAGCTTTGCTCGTTTCATTTCCTGGAATAAGAAGATTTATACACCAAGCTGACCTGAAATGAACCATTGTACATTAAATTGACTTTATTGAAGAGTCTAACCCCTTTGAAAAGTGACCAAATTACACGTATTTGTATTGAGATTGGCGATGTTTTCATCAGCCAAAAACAGCCATATATATATATATATGTAGTACTGGAATGCCAATTCAACAACTGCAAATTATAAAGAAGACAATGCTCGTACGGCCGAGGGTATTTTAGCATTGCATTATATTTTTAACGCTGCCTGTAAGCATGATTTTCAGAATATCAGAAAATCATATTAAAGGATTTTAATGAAATGTCGCGTAGAGGTAGGCTTTGATTCAAAGAAAAGTTTATCAAATGTTTATGTGGATCTGCATCAAGAGGTGGATACTGAGTTTGATCACTGAACAAGATCCTGGTTGTTTTGATATTTCTCCTGTCTGTGATGTTTCAATGTTGTTCTTGACTTCTTTAATCCTGCAACTGATTGGTGCAATCAGTGCCAAGATCCAAAGTCCTTTAAGGTATCTGCTGACAAATAAACTGACAAATTTCAAATTAATTTTTTTAGTAATCAGGACCTACATTCATTTAGATCAGGAGCAAAGTTCCATGATCAGAATCAAAGTAATGCAGAATTAAAGATACAGATCAAAGGACAGCAACCAGGATCTAAATTTAGTGATCAGATTCAAAGGTCAACGTTTTCAGTTAAAGATGGTTGGTCAAGATCATAGATTGGTATAAAAGGTCAGCAGTAAAGATCAAAGGTGATTGATTCGGATAACCAGCCATGATCAAAGATGAGTGATAAAGATCAATGGTAAGCAATCAAGATTAAACACAACTTATCAAGATGAAAGGTCAGAGGACTGTTGGATCTTGGTAGAGGTATAAACTCTTTGAGTGTCCTTCTGGGTTGTTTTTCCCAGTTGTTTTTTTGTTGTCCACCATTCAGATTGTCTAGCCACCTCTCTGTCCTTTGAAGCTCTGCCTATAAAGCTCTATAACACTCCTGTCCCGCTGGATTTTCCCCAAACAGTGCCAACAAGTCTTCGGATTCTGGCCTCATGTTACCTCCAGAGGTACCCATGACTATAAAGCAAACCAGTGTTGTGCCTTTGTGAGAAAGTGTAACTAAGTTTCATTTGGGCAGACACACATTGTTCTGCTTTGTCCAATCAGCTGAAAGCACAGTGCTGATGTCCCCGCATCTGAATATTCAGCACTGTTACATAAGCACCAATCTGAAGCTCTGGACCAGGTTTCACAGACAACACAGCAACCTCCTGGTTTCACTACAAACAGTGTTTGATTGTCCATGATCAACTTCATGCTTTAGGTTTTAGCACTTTAATTCTCTTCAGCAGATTAAGAATTTGAAAAAAAAAGTAAATGAAAGTCGTCAGCATTCTGCTACCCTCAAAACGACAAGATTTACATAATATGTATATGTCACAGACATGAACGAGTGAAGCTCTTTGGCATCTCACCATGTCATTTAGGTGCTTCAGACCTTTTTTTCAGTTAATGCGTCAGAGGAGCATTAGCAAGGCTAAAACCTTTCAGCTTCTGGGCGACACCCTGCCTTTTTAAGCATCTTTATTTACCTCTCACATGCCTGGAAGCTCCTCACCATCTAACCATGTCATTTAGGTCCTTCAGACTTTTTCCAGTAAAATGGTTACTGGGAGCATGAGCATGGCTAAAACCTTTCAGCTAATGATCACAGACTGACAATCAGAAACTAAAGTGAGTGATCACAACTGAAGTCGTGATTAGGATCAAAGGAGAGTGTTTAGGATCAGATGTGAAATGTGGGCGTGTCCCAGTCATTCTCCAGCTGCTGGCCATCCTCAGCACTGAGGTACCTGTGTGCTGGAGGATGCCCAGACAATGCTCCACATGTGCACAGGGAACAATTTAGCTACTTCATAACATGGTGGTTACACAGCTTGGATATGATTTGCTTGCAGCTTTGGTAGAAGCATGAGCTCAGCTGAGTGCCCTTTTAATTATTTCAACTTAAATTCCAGCAAAAACAAGAAATAAAATCTGGTTACTACTGTTTTAACAGTGTTCGCCATGAGCCTCGTGCTTCCTATAAGTGAGTCCTGTAATCCCGGGGAGCTCCTTTAAGGAAAATGCCGGTAATGGTCCCATTAACACCTGAAACACTCTTGTTAACCTGATCTGTTCGCCGTGAGGCGCACGCACATCGTCTCGTTCAACAGTAAGGGTCATTGTGCTGAGGAATTCCCCGTCCCTGCACTCTTAAGACTTGGCTTTTGTGTCAGAAGGGAAGACATGAGACAGTACAGACCGAGTCTGTCATTCGGTCATCTCAGTTTATTATAAAACAACCACTGTTTTATTCCGACATCATACAACAAGCATGTCAGCAAAGACAGACAACCTTTAGGAGCCTTTGTGCACCTGGGCTTTCATGAGAAACCTGAGTCCAGAGTTATGACATGAACACAGTTAGGTCCATATATTTTGGACAATGACAATTTGTATTTCAGCTCATTTTTACCGAAGGCCAAAATATGGCCATCTAGTATTGCGAAGGCTTTGCGTCCGTCTGTCTGTGCTCAGCACAAGTCCAGTCCCATTACTGCCAGTCTTCAAATTCACAGAGAACATTCTTGGAACACAGGCCTTGGACAAGTTCAAAGATGGCTAACCTTGACCTGTTTTAGGAGGTCAAAAGGTCACATTCTGTTTCCTATTTTTATGCTCATCCGGCTGAGGGTATTTTAGCATTGTGTTAATTTCCTATTTTATAATCGCAAATCCTTCCCTTAATTTATGTGTAACTCCAGTACATAAAGGTTTTGATCACAAGTGTGGCACTGATGACAGATTCCTTTGTTTCCCAAAACTGTCAAAATGCCTGATGCATGTTGTGCAGTCACTCGTTCAAAATGTAGGGATGATTGAGGCCAGTAAGATGAGTTTTGACAGACACTACATAAATACAAACAAAAGGACTGCATAGATAACAGCTGTGAATTAGCCTGTTGACACACAGCCAATTTTGGCCTAATTGATTTATTTTAACAAGGTAACACAACACAAAAATGTGTTATGGCCATCCCACTTTGGACTATGTATGACTTGAATGTTTTGGAGTTATAAAAATAACTGCATTTATCCCAAAGGAAATTATTTTGCCAGGGTACCAAAACAGTGACAGTAAGCATTTTTTAAAGACAAGATGTTTAACAATATTGCACATAACGCTGAGTAACTAAAAACTGTGAATAACTCTGTTCATTATGTATTCATCCCACAGAGGGGGGAAGAATTATACAGCCTGATTGCCACAGGTAGGAAAAACCTCCTGTGGCATTCTGTGGTGCACCTCAGTGGTCTCACTCTGTGGCTGAAGGTGCTCTAATTGGACGTCAGTGTGGCATGCGGCAGGTGGGAGGGGCTGTCCCGGATGCTGAGCGGTTTCCTCAGCATCCTCCTCTCCGACACCTCTACCACAGACTCTAGTTCAACCCCCAGGATATTGGTTGTCTATGTTGCAACAAGTTAATAGGGGTCACAACAGGCACTTTGGCTTCTTTGGGGGAGCTGCTGTGCTTCTTAATCTGCATAAGTGATCAAAGCCAAACCAAGTCATATCTGGGAGCATGCGGCTGCGCCGCATCTGCCACACCAAGAAACCGCCGCAGGTCCTGGATGGCAACCAGCCAGGCAGACAACCAATCCTTCTCCCCTGATCCTTCTGTGAGTGATGAACTGGGAAAGGTTATCTCAAATGAGCATATTTCAATTTCAATTCAATTTTTCAATTTATTTTCATTCATATAGCGCCAAATCACAACAGAGTTGCCTCAAAGCGCTTCACACAGGTAAAGTCTAACCTTACCAACCCCATAGCAATAGTGGTAAGGAAAAACTCCCTCTGAGGAAGAAACCTCAAGCAGACCAGACTCAAAGGGGTGACTGTCTGGTGTCTGTTTGGGCCATGCTACAAACATAAATTACGGAACAATTCACAGAACAATTCACGGACGAATATACAAGAAATGCTATTGGCGCACAGGGCAGAGGATCGCCAACACAAATACAACTCCCATCTCATTAAACAGAGAAAAAACAGAATCAGGCATCAGAAAGATGAAAAAATACTGCATAATTTTCCAGCATTAAACAACAAGAAAACAGAGAAATACTAAGGTGATCGCCAGCCACTAGCCCTAAACTTCACTAAAAGACCCAGAATTTAGGTAAAGTTGAGGCCGCAGCCCGCTCCAATTACTAATAAATAAATTAAAAGAGTAAAAAGCGTAAAGCAAAACTGTACCAGTATGCTAGCCATATGAAAGGGAAAATAAGTGCGTCTTAAGTCTGGACTTGAAAGTCTCCACAGAATCTGACTGTTTTATTGACGCAGGGAGATCATTCCACAGAACAGGGGCACGATAAGAGAAAGCTCTGTGACCCACAGACTTATTCACCTTAGGGACACAAAGTAGTCCTGCACCCTGAGAACGTAAAGCCCGGGCCGGTACGTAAGGTTTAATTAGGTCAACTAGGTAGGGAGGTGCCAGTCCATGAATAATTTTATAGGTTAGTAGCAGAACCTTAAAATCTGATCTCACTGGGACAGGAAGCCAGTGAAGGGATGCCAAAATGGGTGTAATGTGGTTGAACTTTCTGCTTCGTGTCAAATGTCTGGCTGCAGCATTTTGAACCAATTGGAGACCCCGAATGCTAGACTGCAGTAAACCAGAAAATAGAACATTGCAGTAGTCCAATCTAGAAGAGATAAATGCATGGATCAGGGTCTCGGCATCAGCCGTAGACAGGATGGGATGAATCTTCGCTATATTTTGCAGGTGGAAGAAAGCAGTCCTACTAATATTTCTAATGTGGAGGCCAAAGGACAACGAAGGATCAAAAATTACCCCAAGGTTCCTCACTTTGTCAGTGTGATGTATGACACACGAGCCGAGGCTGCGTGTTAACTGGTCGAATTGATGCCGATGTCTCACTGGACAAAGAACCATCATTTCAGTCTTATCAGAGTTTAAAAGTAGAAGTTTCTAGACATCCAACTTCTCACTGCTGCAAGGCAATCTTCTAAGGATTTTATGTGAACGAGATTACCAGCAGTTATTGGCATGTACTTGTATAACTGAGTATCATCTGCATAGCAATGAAAGGTAATCCCAAAACGCTGCAATATGTGCCCAAGAGGTGCTATATAAAGGGAGAAAAGCAGGGGACTTAAGACAGACCCCTGTGGAACCCCAAATTTCATGTCACTAAGGTTAGAGGTAGTGTTACTGTACAAAACACAGTGAGAACGACTGGTCAAGTATGACATCAGCCATGCAAGGGCACTCCCAGTAATCCCAAAATGATTTTCCAGCCTATCAAGTAGAATATGATGATCCACTGTATCAAATGCAGCACTGAGATCTAACAGCAACAGGACCGTAGTGGTGTCCGAATCCATTGTAAGCAGAAGATCATTCACCACTTTAGTGAGAGCCGTCTCTGTGGAATGATATTTTCTATAAGCAGACTGCAGTGGCTCAAAGAGATTATTCTCAGAAAGATAGTCTACGAGCTGCCGTGACACCACTCTTTCCAGAATTTTAGAGAAAAATGATACATTTGATATCGGCCGATAGTTTGTCAATACACTAGGGTCAAGATTAGGTTTCTTAAGTAATGGTTTAATCACTGCAGATTTGAAACATTAAGGAACAGATCCAGAAGTTAAAGAAAGATTAATAATTTCCAGCACAGTTGGCCCAAGAGTGGGCCACAGGTCCTTAAACAGTTTTGTTGGTATAGGATCAAATAAACAGGTTGTGCTTTTTGTTGACATTATGGGTTTTGTCAGCATGCCTAGTGAGATACTGTCAAATTCTGTAAATCTAGGTAATACCTCAGTAGTGGCGCCCACATCAATAGCAGGGTGTAGTGGCTGGATTAAGGCATGCCGGGATATGTTTAACCTGATGTCTTCTATTTTCTTCTCAAAGTAATCCAGGAAATCTTGTGCTGTAAAAGGAGAGCGAACTACAGGTGGTTGTCCATGCAAAAGCGTTGCCACCGTGTCGAACAAGAACTTTGAGTTATGCTTGTTTTTGTTGATTAAATCAGAGTAGTAAGTCAGCTTTGTAGCCAATAATGCATGCTTATAGTCTAAGATAGCATCACACCACGCAAGGTGAAATACTTCTAATTTTGAATGACGCCATTTCCGTTCTAGACCTCTTGCTTTATGCTTGAGGTCACGCAGATAATCAATGAACCAAGGTGACTGTGATTTGGGGGAGCGTGGTTTTAACATAGGTGATGCAATCATGTTGAGTGTAGTTTTGAGCACTGAGTTTAAAATATCCACAAGTCTGTCTACTAACTGGGTATTTGTCAAATGTGAAGCTAAGACATCAGGCACTCTAGCTTCGAGTTCAGTCTTAGTTGAGGAGTTGATGCATCGCCGTAATGATATATGAGGTTGTTGTTCCATTAAACATGGCAGCGAAACTGTAAACTTAATAAGTGAGTGATCAGACACCACTGATGTAAGAGGCATGATGTCAATATTCGTGACAGCAATACCACGTGCGAGAACCACAGTCTCAACTTGTTGAAATTCCCTCCCTGGCAAATAAACTGCGCTATCACCATAGCGGATTTTCTACACCGCTAAGCTAATGGAGTCCACACCCACATTTGTCATAAGCCTTGCAGGGTCTTTAATCACCTGCTCCGTGGCCTGCTGTAGATTCCTAATGTTACCCTCCCTGTAGAGCTCTATCTATGTTCGCAGACAAGATGGCGGCGCCGTCCCCAGTAGGGTGGAGGCCATCCGGCATCAGCAAGCCACGGCGGCCCCAGAACGGCCAGTTATCAATAAAGCTAAAAGCGTGCTGTCTACAAAACTGCGCCAGCCACCGATTTAACGATTTCAGCCTGCTAAATGCCTCATCAGTACCCCGGGAGGGGACCAGAGACTATTAATCGATGCCAACACATCTTTCTGGCAAGGTCACAAGTCCTCTCTATGTCCATCTTTGTGACCTCTGAGTGCTTCATCCTGATATCATTGGTGCCAATGTGAATAACTATGTGACTATATCTCATGTCATGTTCCTTCGTCCGTCTTCCCTTCTGCAGCGTCAGCACCCTAAGATGACATGCAATGCCGGGAGCTCTGGCCCCAGGAATACATTTAACGTCAGCCGGCGTCTGTAACCTGACTTTGCGGGTGATAAAGTCGCTGGCTCAAATTGGTTTCCACAGTTCTTGGTTTTTTCTTAATTACGATGCCTCGTTCAAAAAAGTCTTCTGGGGCGCAAAGCTGCAACACAGCAGAAATTAAATCAAAGAACTAAATCACAATAAAGAAATGTTTTTCTTTCTTAATCTTTCTTCTGAAACTGAACAATGTGGGAAAATATTGGTATATGTTCATTTTACGTGTAGAAAGGGGCGGCAGTTTGTTGGAGACGTCAGTGAAAGGAATAATTCTGGACGTATGACACACCTGTGAATCGAAATAAAGAGTGATGCTCATAAATTTAAATAACTTTGGTGATGAACGTTTTGTTCCCAGTGTTGATGGTCTGTACTGCACAGTCTACCACACCTATAACGTTTAGGCCACCAGTTACAGTATACTGCAGAAGGGCGAGTTCTAGCATAAAGTCTAGTGTTTCGGCCTGGAGACAGGAGTGGAAGTCACTTGTGGGCTGGCGAGTGTGACTGGAGTGCCACAACCAGGCACCAAGCCCTACGGGGCTTCCTCCGCCTAGCCACAGTCCGAAAGCCGTCCTCCACAGCCGGCGTTTCTAAGCTGATGCTAATGGGCTCGCTAGCCGGCCCAACGCTAACCTCATCTGGAGTGCCCATAACATGTAACTCCACTGCGCTAAGAAGCTGCTCTAACTTATGGACACAGCTCTCTAAGAGAGCCACCCTATCTTCCAACATCACGCAGGATTTACGGAGGGTGTAAAGTAGAATTAGTAGTGTACTTTGTGCACTAAGAAATTCACAAATGTAGCCAAGTAAACACGAGCTAACCAATAATGGATAAGCTAACCACTCCTAAGGCTCACACTGTTACACTGAAAACCTAACAGAAGTATTAAACAGGTTAAAAAGCAGCAGCTAAACACTAAACAGTTAATTAACTAACAGCAGTGTAAAAAAATGAAATGAAAAAATGATGAAATAGCTAAAGCAAAGTAACCGCTAGCGAAAATGCTAGCTGCTCCTAAGATTTTACACAGGAGTAAAATAATTGCTTAAAAATCACAGTTCAACTGAAAAATGAACAGAAGTATTAAACGGATAGAAAAGAAACAGCTATAAAAGTAAAAACGGAGAGGGGAGGGGTCGACCTAGCTAGCGAAAGCTAACCGCTAGTGAAAGCTAACCGCTAGCAAATGCTAACTGCTAGCGATTCACAACAGGACTGTTAAATAACATTCAGAGTAGATACAATTAATAACCAGAAGAGTGCTAAACAGAAATAAAAGAAACATATACAACTGTGTGAAGTTCAGAGTGGCGTCACAGCAACTAACACTCCATCAGAAGCAAGTTGCCAGCATAATATGTAATATGTACATACTCAACTTTGCATAGAAAATTCTGCAGAAATTCCATTTCTGTGCTGCACATTTATTTCACAGTTGCAGTAATATTATATTTGGAGAGACTTTCATATTGAAGGCACACAAACGTCTGAAGTACAAATAGATGATCTCCAATAAACCACAGTAAACACTGCTTTTTTAAGAATAAGTCTTTATGCATTTCTTTATGTGAAATAAATCACTATTATACTACACAAGTAGAAGCAGATACTGTAAGAGACAGAGACTATCTCTGAGAAATAAGTACAGAACATGAAAATACACAGAACCGGTATCATAGAACTGTAAATTATTGCTTGCTTTGCTACTTTGTTTTCTGGATTTCTACAATACAAGACACAATATTCGTATTTTAACAAAAACGATACAACAGTGACAAACAGTATTTTTGACCATTTTAGTCGACGTTTCCCAAGAAATAAAAGAAACATTCAGAGTCCATGTTGAACACAACACAGTGACGGTTGGTTTTGATCGAGCGTCTTCAGGATGTATTGTTACACCTGTTTTTTTTTTTTTTCCTTTTGTTTTTTGTTTTTTTTTTAATCCCCCTGTATTACAACATTGCCAAGAGAAGCTGTAACAAACTGCACACTGGGACTGGCCTCAGCAACAAGTAACACTTGTCTTATGTACATAAATATACATTTTCATTTCAATTGTGATCAAAAACGCACCCAGTTTTAATCACCACGACCACATAGGTTTAAAAAACAAAACTAAACTGAAACTTCAGTGTTTTTCTTCTCCTTTGCCGTTGCTGCTTCCTCTTTAACCTGCCGCTAGTTTTCTGTCTGCTTAGATAACGGTGACAGTTTTACTGTAGTATCAATAAAGCTGCGCTCTGCCAACATGGTGCATCACAAAGATCTGTTTAACTTTCTCAGAAGACGTGACAGAAAGGTTTTTTGTGTACAAACGTGGAAACACAGATGTCGAGCGTCATCCTGTGCATCTTCACAAACTCTAGCTGTCCAATACATGTACTGCAAGTCCAAAAAGTGCAAGCCCACAGGTCTGACAGGTGCGCAAACTGCAAGGTTCACGGGGGGGTTTGCATTAGATGAGAGAGAGAAAAACTAAATAAAAGCAATGTGCTTTCTACTATGCTTCCAGACACTATTTTCTGAAAAACTAAAAAAAGTCAAAGTGCTCGCATGCAGACACACGTGTCTTTTGCGTAATAATTCTAGGTTTCATACTGCGTAACGACAACCAACTTCTGCTCACATTTCTTTCCTAGTACTGAATTATTTTATTACATTAACAGAGCAAAAGACCATGTCCAGAGTTGCAGGTTAATATTAATAAAGACATGACAATAATAAGTACGTTAACAAAAAAATAAACAATATACCACAGTTGTGTTGAGAAAAACATCACGTCTTTCCTTTTAGCTTCATACAGAGTAGCGTAAAAGAAGAATTCACGAGGTGAATTAACGCTTTGGTTGATATCTCATGAGGCTGGCTAATTTTTCCCTTTTTCTCAGCAAAATACTCACTACAAAATGTAAAACCACGTTTCACAAATACACCGCTTGGCTATTTACAGCCTCACGCTAATCCACAGCGCAGCAGGAGACCGTTCAAGAGCACCCCCGAAAATTGCTTGGAGAAATAGAGTGCAAAACAAGCAGTCAGGCGATTCAGAAGAAAAATCTGATGTGTAGAAAGTGGGTCGATCAAACGACATAATGAGATTCAAGATGAGAATTACAACAGAGAAAAAAAACAAAACCCCACATCCCCCAAAAAACAAAACAAAAACCTCCTCGAAGGAAATTAGTGGGATGAAATGTCTCTATTCTTTCAAATCCCAAAGCAAACCATCATTCTTACAAAAAGCCATTCAGTATTTTTTTCCCTGCATTGAAAAAGTCGGCAAAAGCATCACACCACTTCCCCATCACCACAAACGACAATATACATATATATATATATATATATATATATATATATATATATATATATATATATATATATATATATATATATATAAACACTCCTCAGCTCCTCATCTACAGAAGTAAGCATGCAAAGAAGTATCGGCGTATCAAATACATATTAAGAATGCACATCGAGAAGATCAGCAAAAAACGACACCTCTCCAAATTTAAACAAAAGAGACAAAAGCGAAAACAGCGAAAAGAAAGTTAACAACAACCACGTCTGTATTAGTCACATATGGCGCTTCGTGCTGTGTGCGAGTTTAATTTTTCTCATTATATCTGGTTAGTATTTCTGTTTTTGTACTTATTTTTCTTCTAACACATTATATACATGCACACAAAAGTGGGACTTATCACACATGACCTTGATGTGAGCCGAAGCAACAAAAGCAGCAGATATGAAAAAGTGCATGAATAAAAAAAAAAAACAAAACAACAAAACAAAACACACAACAAAGGTAAGAAAATAAAGGTTATCATCAACCAAACATTAGCATATGTGTGGCTGTGAGATGGCGGGAGAGGCTAACGCTAATGAGCGAGCGACTAAGCAGCGCTAGTAAAAGTGACAGGTGCCTGCGTTGGGACACGTTCGTCCACCCCTCTTTGCTTTAAACGAGGGCCGTTGGCGAGGCGAAGACAAGTATGGCTGCCGCTCCCCACGCTGTCCCGCAGAATGTGATGAGTGTGTGTGTGATTCTCATCCATCCCTTTCAAGCCGCCTCATTCCATCACCACATTCCTCACAAACACCGTCTGGACCAATGCTTGTTGGTTTGCTTGCTTGTAGTTAAACTGAAATGAGGGGCATCAACGCTCTCTGTGAGTGCAGAGACGAGAGAGAGAGGGCAGGTGTGTAGCAAGTAAAGGGGCGGCCGCGGGGGGGAGGGGCTTCTCTAGTTGAAGACTGTTGGTGGGCCGTCGGGACGTCTGGTCTGGATGATCTGTTGCTTTGGCCGCGCCGCCTCGTCCTCCTCCGTCTCGCTCTCGCATACGTGGACGACCACGCTGGGGGTGGACTCTGTGCCCGCGTGGAGCTCGTACTTCTCACCTGACAAAAGGAGGCATGAGAAGGAGGGAATGGAAAGAAGAATGGGAAAGTTGGAGAGGAGAATAGGTGTTTTTAAATGCTCCAATCTCCCTCACAGGATTGGCTGCCCAAAAACTCCAAATGGCAACAACCGCTGACATAATGAATCGAAACACAATGGTTAATAAATCACTGTTATTATGATTAACACATAAATGTAACACCAAAGTAAACAGGCCTGAGAACTACCTATGGATCCAAGGCATTTTTCAGGGAGGTGATGGTTTAGAGGTTAAGCGTTGGGCTTGAGACCAGAGGATCTTTAGTTCAAATCCCAGCCTGATTGGAAAATCACTAAGGGCCTTTGGGCAAGGTCCTTAATCTCCTAGTTCCTCCCGGTGTGTAGTGGGCACCTTGTATGGCAGAACCCTCACACCGGGGTGAATGTGAGGCATTATAGTAAAGCGCTTTGAGCATCTAATGCAAATGGGAAAGGGCTATAAATATGCAGTCCATTTACCATTTCAAGGTAAGGTTATTTATAAAGTGTTGCTGGCAATAATCACATCTCTGAGCTTCAGGAATTTAGTTTGTTGAATCTCCTTCCAGATGTGGGCCAGACTGCTTTTGAATAAATCTACTGGTTCATACTTCTCACACCAACATACCCTCCTTAGCAGGGACGAAGTTCTGTTTGTCCATCTAATCAAAATCAGCACTCATTCAAAATAAAAAAGCCTTTTCCTGGAAGGGTCCTTCTATTTCTGACAACTGCAAACAAACCACAGCAAGAGTCGAACTGAAAACGCACTTGCGAGATTGTATCACAGTTGCCATGGAAATGAGATCAGACAGCTGACAGACAGAAGGAAATTGGACCAGCAGCTTCTCACTGTGGTGCCAAAACACAAAGACGAACAGTGAATGGAGTCCTGCTGTTACCGCGACCAGTTGACAGAGGGAGACAGCGCGCTGCATTGCGGCAAGCGCTAATCTGATCCCAGACGCCAGGATGTGAGGCAGAAAACAATGTCGTTTTCCTGATGCCGTGTGTTTCTATGGTAACAGGACAACGTGTGAAGTGGTGGACTGGGTTAGATGCTGTGCATTTTTGTTAGTCATAAAACTGATACTTGTGATAAGTGAAGGCCTGTTCACCAACACAGATATATATACAGTGACGCCACCTTCTCACGCACTGGGTGACATTTTCTCAAGGAACGCTGCATTTTGTAAAGGTTGTCAATGAAGCAGACACTGGCAGAGCTGCACGTTGCTGCCAGGGAAACAAGGCTGCTGGAGAATACATCGAAAACTAGGCTGCGTTCATACTAAATACTACAGGATCCTTCTGAAACTGCAGGAATTGAAGTTTTTGCAAATGATCAAATGCATCGACACCGATTTACTGGACTGACGTCGTAAAGCACATTTGACAATGAGGACGGGACAACCAGAGTCTTGCATGAAGAACCGCAGGTGTGATCGTGCAACTACAGCTCTAATAGCTTCACACAACAACAATCTCGAGAGAAAAAACTGCAAGGGTTTGAAACCATCCACCCCAATTCCTTTGTCCTAATTGCTCACTAGATGAGGTAGAGATTCTACCCTTAGCACGGTACTGTGCAGTAAAGCATAAAATGACATTTGCACCCAGGTGACTGTGATAAATAACACAAATAACAGCTTAATTATGTGTGTTTTTAATGCAAGGACAACCCGGTCCTTATCCAAGACCCTTCAGTGTGGAGTATCTGCTGATACGAATCTCATCTCAATTGTATTTCAAGTCATTTTTCCAGTATAATAAATGCAGCTGCACATTTACCCAACAATTAGCAGCTATTAGCTGAATTAAAGCTCTTTAAATAACTGTGCATTAACTAAATACAGCATGCACAAACATCTTGTTTGTTTCCTGTAACACTGTGCTCAGCAGTTTATATCGTTACCTCAGCCACGTAAATAATGATTTTGGCCATGATTTTGGTCTGTTTGACAATTAAAAGCTCAAGGATCAAAGACAACATTGCTTGGTCAGGACAGAATCAATAAGGAACAAATATCAAAGTCTGGATCAATGCCTTAATCAGGATCAAAGTCCTAGCCTTAATAAAAACAGGACAATAAAATGGACCAAGCAAATGGTAAATGGACTGCATTTATATAGCGCTTTTCCATCTGCTTCAGATGCTCAAAGCCCTTTACAATGATGCCTCACATTCACACAAACACACGCACAAACCAATGTCAAGATGCTGCCAAGGAGCTCACTACACACATGCTTAACCACTAGAACATCACCTCCCCAACTCAAAGAGTACTCTGTTTTCTGTATGTGCAGTGTTTCTACCCATAATATTGTTTAATTTAAACATTTCCTCCACAAACTGAAGGCAGATAAAAATGTAATGACATTAATATATAATCACAGAATATGTGGTCTTGTTGTATGATCACATACATCTTCAAAAATGGCCAAATTCTGAGTTCCACGACTAAAATTTGATATATGAAAGGAAGGCCTCAATGGCCTCTTTTCCATCAAACTTTTTGGCAAACACCATTTTTAAAAAAAATCCTCCTCTCTTTCATAACATTAACTCAGACATCTCATTAAATTTGAAGGGGTGTATTCCTTGGTGAACCACTAATTTGGGAAATTCTTCAACCGCAGCAGCATATTGAAGGTTTTCTGCCAAACAAACGATGCCAGCTGTGCTCGAATTTCTCCGCTGCATGTTCTCATGTCAGTGGAAATGAGTGATGTTTTGGTCACATGTTCACGCTGCTCTTACAGGTTTTTATGCACACAACTATTATCATACTGTACAAGCTTTGTGACAGAGTACTGACCGGGTCCCAGCTTGGCTACTGCACACAGCAGGTCATAGTTGATGACGGGTGTGGCGTCATCACTCTGGCTCCAGCCCACTGGTGGTGAGGCAGGTGGGGAAATCAGAAACTGTTTGACAGGTTGTGGAGGGGCCAGGTACGATTTGTCGATGTCCTCGTCACCATTCTGGATCTAACAAACAAGGAAATGTAAATTTACGCATTTATTTTTTAACAGCGATGTCGACGTGCCATAAATTATTTTTTAAATCACTAGACATGCTAACATTACATTTCTAACAATAAGAATAAGAAATCCTTTATTGTCATTGCACTTATATACATACAACGAAATTTGTCTTCTGCATTTAACCCAGATCCTAATTACAGTTAGCCACAATCCAATCACTAACGGCAGTGGGCAGCCACAGTCCGGCACCCGGGGACCAACTCCAGATGTAGAGATGCTGCCTTGGTCAGGGATAGAGAAAGGAGCAGACCCTAAATAAGCATGTTTTTTGATAGTGGGAGGAAACCAGAGTGCACAGAGGAAACCTACATAGACATGGGGAGAACATGCAAACTCCACAGATAAAGGGCGGGAAGCGATCCCATGACCTTCTTGCTGTGAGGCACCAGTACTAACCACTAAGTCACCTTGCTGCCAAAACGATCAAAACAAAGTTTCCCTGCTCAGCCGCTCTTCTACAATGAGCAGAAGGAATGGCAGTTGGAGCATTTGAACAGGTCTAATGTCTCTCTATGTGGAAGAAGACACATGTAGATGGATTCTACGTAGTACACCAACATTCTCAGTCAGAGACATTTTAGGATCTGAATGTGTTTTTTTTTGGGAGGAATTTCTGGAATGTTGCCACTGTCTGGCATATTAAAAAAAATCAACAGCTACGTGGCAAGAAGTAAGTACTGTTATCACCATATAAATGTAGGAAGGGGCAACAGTTTCTCTGATGTGGAAAAAAGAGATATACATGGACTGTAGTCCATCAATATTTTTGTTCAGAGGCATTTTTAGGATCTGAAGGTGGTTTTTGGTGGAATTTTTGGAAAGTCAGTCCTGTGCCATATATTTAGAAACAATTAACAGCTACATGACTGTTGTCTCTGTATGAATGTAGGAAGGGACACTAGTTTCACAAGGCAGGACTTGGACTATCTCAGACCACCTTCAGTTGTATTTTGGGCTATCCCCCTGCGATCCAGTCACTCAAAACATCTTTCGAAACCATATGTACACAGTGCATGCACAAATCCTCCATCCTCCCTTCTAGACTCTGCTTAATCTGGGAGATACCCAAGGCAGAGGCCAGGTGCCATAACACATCAAAGCAAGGATGGGAGATGTTGCTTGTCAAAATGCAGGGGGAATATGGTAAGTATCAGGTCCTTTAAATTTAAACCAACAAGCACAGAAACAAATCATTTCATAGAAACCTGAATATACTTATTTTAAATAAAGAATCTTATCTACCACTACAAGCAACAGGTTTGAAGTCAAGTCCCACAGCAGCATGTACTCAAGGTTCTTAAAATGGAGCAGTATCTCCGACTGGTGGACATTTACCATTAATGCAGTTCCAACAGAATTTTGCCAAGAACTCTAGTTGTTTTTAGATCTTTTTTTTTTTTTACTACAAAGCTGACACCTGTTAGCCTGAACTTAGTTGTAAAGAAAAAAAGTGAATTTGGGCCCTTTAAGGAACTTTTAATAATTATAATGACACGGTTTGCTTTAAATCAGTAATATCGGTACTATGCTCTTTTCACACCTCAAGGTTATAATCAAGAGAATAAGGATTTGCAGTTCACTCCTCACCCAAGTCATTTTTGGAAACTAGGGCATTTTCCCATTGAATCTGTCTCGGTCTCTGACATCAAGGGTGTATTTCTGTCACGTGCATTTCCAGTTATAATACAAATAGCAACTTTAGGTTTGCAGGCAAAGCATCATCTTTACAATCTCAAATTACACACTCATTCTTATTTGGGGATTGTGCCATTTTAAAAGCTGCCAAATACTGTAATTGCAGTACCTACATAGTGCATTTGTGCATGCAGAAAAATCTTAATCCTTTTAAAGTACAAAGAGGTAGGCGTCCGCTCCAGTGAGATATCTGCAATATAGAAGACGTGATTTAGAGACTGACTCATGATTTATCTTGTTCTTGTGGATAAATGAATTTGTACAATATGCATAATAGTTTTATTGCAGTAATGAAGATGTGTATTTATCACGTAACAAGAGGAGGCAGGAGGAAGCTAAAAGAATTGCATGTGCCCGCCACTATCATGTCGTTTGAATTTACTATCCCTCTAACCCCAGGGCATACAAATATGACAGAGCGAAAGAGAGTACGTGTGTGCGTGCAAAAATGCACATTTCAAAGAGTGACGCATTACAGCACAAGTTTCCAAGAGAGTGCACAACAGCTATCCCTTAGTTGGTTCACAGGGCCCCTGCCTGCCCTTTCCCAGAGCTTTAAACCACACTCACTTGGGCAAAGTAGAGTTTCAGCTTCTTGCCGTTGAACTCGGACTCGTGCAGTTCGATGCGTGCGCGGGCAGCAGCCTCTGGGGTGCTGAAGTTGATTCGGACTCTTCGGAAGCTTTTGAACATCTGGAAAGACGTCTGTTCATCGTAGATCCTAAATAAGGCCTCAAACCTCTCCTGTAGGAAAAAAAGAACAAGAATAAAAGGATATGAACACTGTTCAAGAGATGACATTGTGCAAAGTAGTTTTTAAATATACTTTTAGAGTAAATAATGGGTGAGGTTTCACATTAAACATCCTGAAAGTTCAACACTTCACACATCTGTGCGTGTACAAACTCCCCTGCTTTAAGCAAAACTGACGTGATTTATGCAGACATGAAAAGGTTTCCAGAAATGACCAAGTTTTCTGTTGTTGTAGGTACAGATATTTACAGTCACATAATACATAAATCAGCTGTACAACAAATATACTACAGCCTCTGCTCAATACTAGCCTCTTTCCACCTGATCTGTAAAGTAAGTCCCTTCGGCTTCTCCCTTATTTTTCCACTCGGAGTCCCCACAGCGGATCCGATGTGGATTTGGCACAAGTTTTACGCCGGATCCCTTTCCTGACGCAACTCCATATTACGTGGAGGATGGGCAGCGGTAGGTTTGAACCGGAAGCCTTGTGCACGGGAAACCAGCACACTTAACCACCACCCATAACCCCCTTCCACCTGATTTATAAGCAATCGATTTTCATGTGGGGGAAAAATAAAAATAAAAAATGATATCGTGAACAGAGTCTTCTCTATCATCCCTACAAACTGGCACCCAAAATGTTAGTTTTAGCTGCAAATAAACAGAAACAGATGTCAGATGTGATGCTACCAATACCACTGTTAGTAAACCATCAAAAATGGAGTTTAACTGAGAGCAATGTTGCATCATATCCAGATGTCTTCAGGCAAAATCAGACATGATACATGAGGGTCTGCTTGTGAAATATATGCTGAGAAGCCACCACCTTCTCAGCTGTACAGTTGGAAGGACTCCTGGCCTCAATACACTTGGGCGCTGTGGTGTTTATACTCAAGTCTGTGCAAATTATTATATGTGGAACGACCCGTTCACATATCAGTTTCCACAATGGCTGCATCATTTCTTTTATGCCACAGCGGTTTTTCCTTGGAAGTCTCAACCATTGATTGCCAAGGCTATTTCGCCATCTTTTGGTTGTTGGATGGAACAAACAATGAGTGACAAGCAGTTTCACACTCTTTGACAGAATAGGTCATCATTTGTGTCCATGTTTAAAAAAAAAAAATACAGAACACAAAACACAGAGCCTTTATTTTAGAGGTAATTGAAATGATACATCTTTTTAACAAAACTTCAATGTTTGTTTATTCAGTGAGGCATCTGTATATGTTGTCTCCCATCCTCTGTTGCTTCCTACTCCTGTTTACTGTTAATCAGAAAATTATGCTCCCAGCTTCCTGTCATTTGCCTGCAATCTTCTGTGGCGCCATCTCTTACTATTCAACCCTTTGTTTGTCAAGCCTATATTTTTTTTATTTTTTAAACAAAATCCTCTCCCTTCCCTGATCAGTCTTCACTGCTCCCTTTACATGTCGCAGTAACTACAAACATACGGTAACTTCATGTATTGCTTTTTTGTTGTTTTCGTTCAACTCCCTCCCACGGGCACTAAATTGTCCTTCTCCACTCTGAACACAATCAAGCAGCTCAGCAGGACGGCTGAAGGACAAAGAAAAAAAATTGCTGGTTTCTGCACATCATCTGCCAGAGAAGACAAAGACAAAGTAAAACATTCTCTGACCCATTCAGACTGGGGCTGGTAAGATCACCTTGAGATGGATTCAATCCTGATTGCTTCCTTGCTGGATAGCATTCAGAACTGTTTTTCAAATCCAGCTCATTTGACACATATCCAAACTCAATCCGACTCAAGGGTGATTCTTTAACTACGGGCACTATTGGCCTTGTAAATGTAATTTCCACCACACCATTGCCTTACAATATAAAGCGCCTTGGGGCAACTGTTTGTTGTGATTTGGCACTATATACATGTGCTCTGATGTCACTGTTTATCTCCATAGAAACTACCCAAACAATCTTTCATACAAACTGTTTAAAGGGACATTAGTGTTGTGGTGGAAATTACGGCAATAGTGTGGGACAACTACATTTTGTTTAAAAAAAATCACAACAGTTGTATGACATTGAATACCCCAATTATGTTTTGATTATTTTACTGATATTTTATTCAGAGATATTTTAAAACATTAGAAAAAAACATTCATTTTTATCATTGAAGATCAAAAGTCTGGGTGTGGGACAAGCACAAAACGGCAATATTTGCATATAATGATGCTGAAAAAAGGTGAAAAAGTCATCATAGACTACTAGAACAAATTTCTTAACACATTTTCATTGTAAAGATAACTATAAAAGTGTGAAATTTCCCCTTTTTTCTGTTTTTCATACAATATGATCAAAGGACATAATAAGTGCCCGTAGTCTAAGAATCACCCTCAAACCGATTTCAAGCCGTGTGTGTGTGTGTGTGTGTGTCTGGACATATGCTGCGTTCAGATGGTGGTGTCAGAAAAACCCCCATCATCTGCTGTAGCAAATTTCATATGATGATTTGAGGCGCTGCAATTTTTCAACAATAACACTGAAAATATTTGATTCAAAGAGAGTTTTAGTAGCATTTTGTACAGTTTTAGAATCAAACTGGAAACCCCAGCTCTGACAGCAGCTTAAAATGTTGACTTTTGTGATGTCATAAATTAATCCTAAAGAAGTTCCTTTCTGAAATATCACACAAATTATTTGTTTACCCATTTAAAGCCAGGTGACTCTGCACTTAAATCGTCCATCTGTTGCTGTTCATTTTTCCTCCTCTGTAAAGACAAAACATGACAGCGATTCGCCACCACTTGCTGTGACCGCAGCAGCCGCGCACTTTGATGGCAGCTGCCATCAAAAGTTAAAAAATTTTCAACTTTTGCTGCTAATCAGCGCAATAAGGACAAACTGGATGTTGTTTTACCTTTAACAACGATGACAAATGGATAGCAAAATGTGGATTATTTAAGGGCAGAGAGTTGCTTGGCTTTCAACAGGTAAATGTGAATGATTTGTGTGATATTGCAGAAAGGAATTAACTTATAACCTCACAAAAAGTTTTTTAGATGGCTGCTTTTTTTTGTTTGTTTTTTGAAGACCAATCTGAGTGCTATGACTTTTTTCATCCTTGTGTACAGCAGTGATTAATTAAATAAATAAGACAAGTTATTTATGTATATTTAATGTATCAATCATTATTTGGCAATTGCATCCGGAGTGCTTGCAGATGCCACTGCTATTCACAGAGCTTCCTATGTTGGGATTACACACGGGAAGGACGCCGACTTCAGAGCACAGCGGCCGCTTTTAGCACCAGATTGGTGAACTCCCTTAATATGGATTATAAAAGTAAGTCCTTATGGCTGCTCCCTTGTTTTCACTCGAGATTGCCACAGCAGATCCGAGGTGTATCTGCATGTTGATTTGGCACACGTTTTACACCGGGTGCCCTTCCTTACGCACCTCCACACATTACTTAAACCAATAACACTGTAAAAATGGTACGATGTGCTGAAGTCAGATTCACGTAGTTTTAGTCGTGTCTGTCTCAGCATTTAGCTTTTAGTGTGAAACTCAAAGTAGCACAGACATGAACAGAGCGCTCTAGCACCTGCAACACTTACAAGGCTGTTACGTTAAAATTTTACAGTATCTCCGACAATTCCTCACAGCCACCTGGAAAATAAATACAACTTTCCACATGATCACATTTATAGTGATTTTCCCCCTGCTGGAGCATTTTTGGCTGGTCAGAAAATTAGAATGCCAACGAGGCTACTGTGCAGGCTAGAGCCTGACCGATATATCGGCCAGCCGATATTATCGGCCAATATAAGCCCTTTTCAAAGTACTCACTATCGGCCGAAATTTTGCCGATAGAATGCCGATAATTTCTCATAAACAGAACAGTTACTGAAATAATGTTTGTGTCAGCATTGTAAAATGTCCTTGCCCCATTTGTCCAGTAGATGGAGCTCTGACTCCATTCAACTGAGAGCTGCTTACACCCCTGCTTAATTGTGTTCATCATCGGCCCCCATAGTTCGCCGTCACACTGCACTGATCAGCTGACAAAAGCATACAAGTAAGTTTATAAGGATGTTGTTTGTAATAACTTTGCGATTACATTCACCCCACATTTCTCCCGTTTCAGTTCAACTCAGTTTGATTAACTCAGTTTATGTCGTAATGTGTCAAATGTGCTTCATTGCGTTGGTCTCGCTTTTTATTAAGCCCACGTTGTGTAGACCTTATTTCTAGCATGAAAAACATTTGTTTACTGCTACGAGGTTGAAACATTCAGATTCACTGGTCATCTGGAAGGGTTCTGGGAATTACTGCCATTCGCCATTAACACTCTGGGGCTGACGCCGCCATATACGACGGCTAGGACCATGCTTTACTAAATTATAAATAACGTTTTAATGATATGAGATAGAAACTTACTCTCTTTTTTTTGCTGAAAAGTTAACTCTGCGGACTTTCGATCCACTGTCGGCCATCTTCATAGAAGATGTGTGATGACGTGCGCAATGTGAGTATCCAATCGGAATTGGTTCTCCGTCACATGGTTTTCCAAAATCCAATCGTAGGACAGATTTACCTCACGTGATATGGCAAAGATCGTTTTCAGGAGTGATATCTTACTAGCTGGCCCGTTTGAATAGCGCCCTAACTGCTCCAATTGCATTTTTTGAACTTGAAAATTCTTCTCTGTTATAAAGTTAATCAATATGAGGACAAAGGTTCAGCTTTTAGCTTGTACCTTTTTTGTTAAGGGTCCAAAAAAGAACATTTTATTCATTAAAAAAAAAATATTGTCTCATTTATTGGCTATCGGCAAATCAGCCGATTTATCGATTATCTGTATTTTTTACATCCAAATATCATTATCGGCACTGGCCTCAAAAAATCCATATTGGTCGGGCTCTAGTGCAGGCATTCATCACTCGCCCCTTGACTCGCGAGTGAATGTCAAGGGGCTATGATGTCATCACTTCAGAACTCTATAACAGAGACCTGTTTAGTGTCACCTCACCCACTGCTGGGTTAACATTGCAGAGAACAGTCCTGTGCATGTGGCTTCATCCAATTGCATAATTAAAACTCTGTTCATTTGAGGTCTGGGGACAGATTTAATATAATACTGAATAACTATATTATTGAAAGATTGATGCAAACATGTTACACTGCATACACCTGTGTATAACAATGATCTGATGCTTTTCCAAGATCATCCAGCTCTTGACACCCGCACTGCGTTTCCATCAAAGTGCAAACATCAGGTGTGCAAAACGCACCACGCTAGCAACCCTTCTGCATTTTGAGGGCACTTTGTGTACCATCACAACAACCCTACATCCACTGTAGCCTGTAACCATCACTGCATGCAGTGTTTCTCTGAAATATTCCCACAATTCTCCCGCTTTGCCTACCACAGCAGCAACAACCAGCATGGAAATGGTGCCTGTCACCTGCAACTACAGAGGCAGCGTGTCGGCTGGCCGATCTGCCTGTGCACATTAGCACACTGTCAGGTTAGTAACGTTTGTGACGTTCAAACACTGAAATTAGTTTTTCATTCTCTCTCGCAGAAGTTTGAAGCGTCTCTAAAATGTAAACGGTGTCATGGTGGAGAATGCTGGTGACGCTAGCTGCTTTTCCATTAGAGATCAGTACAATAGTCAAGCAACATTTTCAAAATGTTGACAAAAAACAATAACGAAATGACGTTTCCATTGAGTGAAGTAATGTGATTGCTGGGTTTTGTTGTCTTAAGATAACCGTCATTCGAGTGAGGCTCTCGCAAGAACTGTAAAAAATCCAATATTTCTGTAACTTTATTTCTTATGACATAACAAACACCCGATCAGTCTCTTAAGCCCAGGTTACACATAGACGGTTTTGTCGGCGGGTAGTACGTAGACCGAAGTTCGCGGTAGTTCAGGCTGTTTTCGCAGTGGAAAGGGGCGGAGCATTGCGCCAGCGTTTTGAGCGAATATGCAGATAAAACGCTGCTAAATACGCCTAATAAAGCGGCGTTTTGACGCCGTAGCATCCGGCACACGTCAGACAATGGGGGTTAATACCCAGTTCTATCCTTTATAATCGCAGGTTAAGACGCGCGTGAGAACGGCGGTGTTCTGCTGCCGCCAAAAATGCCCTGTGTACCGCTGGATTTATCCAGGCAAATCCTCCAGGAACTTTTGCATATAGGCACCGCCCCCAGAGTATAATAGGCTGAAGCAGCTGTCACTGCAGGGGGAGGGAGCTCATCCTCAGCCTTTTCTTTTCCTCTCCTTTTTCCCCTCCTCAATGTGTTGCTCCTACGTGGCTGTCAGCTGATCAGGTCTTGACTTCCTGTTCCGGAGCACAGCGGTGTTCTGCTGTATCTGTTAGCTGTTTGAACTGAGCTGTTTGAGTTCTTTGAATTAACAGTCTTTTTCAAGACTTTTTTACTTTTTTTTACTTTTTCACCGTGCTCCAACGCCTAAAGAAGACCTCTAACGGTCGAAGCATCGCGACGGAGCACTTTTATCAGCTAACCTTCATCAGCGTTGGCAAGCTAACTAGCTTGCTAACGCTTTCGTTTTTATTTTTATTTTATTTTTTAGCACTGTTGTCGTGCTGCTCCACAGCCTGCCTAGTGGATTTTTATTTTATTTTAGCACTGTTGTCGTGCGTTACCTGTGCTGCTCCACAGCCTGTTCAGTGGATTTTTATTTTATTTTTTAGCACTGTTGTCGTGCGTTACCTGTGCTGCTCCACAGCCTGTTCAGTGGATTTTTATTTTATTTTTTAGCACTGTTGTCGTGCGTTACCTGTGCTGCTCCACAGCCTGTTCAGTGGATTTTTGTTTTGTTTTTTGGCACTGTTGTCGTGTGTTACCTGTGCTGCTCCACAGCCTGTCTAGTGGATTTTTATTTTATTTTTTACCACTGTTGTCGTGTGTTACCTGTGCTGTTCCACAGCCTGTCCAGTGGATTTTTATTTTATTTTTTACCACTGTTGTCGTGTGTTACCTGTGCTGCTCCACAGCCTGTCCAGTGGATTTTTATTTTATTTTTTAGCACTGTTGTCGTGCGTTACCTGTGCTGCTCCACAGCCTGTTCAGTGGATTTTTATTTTATTTTTAGCACTGTTGTCGTGCGTTACCTGTGCTGCTCCACAGCCTGTTCAGTGGATTTTTATTTTATTTTTTAGCACTGTTGTCGTGCGTTACCTGTGCTGCTCCACAGCCTGTTCAGTGGATTTTGTTTTGTTTTTTGGCACTGTTGTCGTGTGTTACCTGTGCTGCTCCACAGCCTGTCTAGTGGATTTTTATTTTATTTTTTACCACTGTTGTCGTGTGTTACCTGTGCTGTTCCACAGCCTGTCCAGTGGATTTTTATTTTATTTTTTACCACTGTTGTCGTGTGTTACCTGTGCTGCTCCACAGCCTGTCCAGTGGATTTTTATTTTATTTTTTTTTTAGCACTGTTGTCGTGCGTTACCTGTGCTGCTCCACAGCCTGTCCAGTGGATTTTTATTTTATTTTTTACCACTGTTGTCGTGCGTTACCTGTGCTGCTCCACAGCCTGTCTAGTGGTTTTTTGTTTTGTTTTGGCACCGTTGTCGTGCGCTACCTGTGCTGCTCCACAGCCTGTCCAGTGGATTTTGATTTTGATTTTATTTTTTTTAGCACTGTTGTCGTGCGTTACCTGTGCTGCTCCACAGCCTGTCCAGTGGATTTTTATTTAGCACTGTTGTCGTGTGTTACCTGTGCTGCTCCACAGCCTGTCCAGTGGATTTTGATTTTTATTTTATTTTTTTTAGCACTGTTGTCGTGTGTTACCTGTGCTGCTCCACAGCCTGTCTAGTGGATTTTATTTTATTTTTTACCACTGTTGTCGTGTGTTACCTGTGCTGTTCCACAGCCTGTCCAGTGGATTTTTATTTTATTTTTTACCACTGTTGTCGTGTGTTACCTGTGCTGCTCCACAGCCTGTCCAGTGGATTTTTATTTTATTTTTACCACTGTTGTCGTGTGTTACCTGTGCTGCTCCACAGCCTGTCCAGTGGATTTTTATTTTATTTTTTACCACTGTTGTCGTGTGTTACCTGTGCTGCTCCACAGCCTGTCCAGTGGATTTTTATTTTATTTTTTACCACTGTTGTCGTGTGTTACCTGTGCTGCTCCACAGCCTGTCTAGTGGATTTTTATTTTATTTTTTACCACTGTTGTCGTGTGTTACCTGTGCTGTTCCACAGCCTGTCCAGTGGATTTTTATTTTATTTTTTAGCACTGTTGTCGTGTGTTACCTGTGCTGCTCCACAGCCTGTCCAGTGGATTTTTATTTTATTTTTTAGCACTGTTGTCGTGTGTTACCTGTGCTGCTCCACAGCCTGTCCAGTGGATTTTTATTTTATTTTTTTTAGCACTGTTGTCGTGCGTTACCTGTGCTGCTCCACAGCCTGTCCAGTGGATTTTTATTTTATTTTTTACCACTGTTGTCGTGCGTTACCTGTGCTGCTCCACAGCCTGTCTAGTGGTTTTTTGTTTTGTTTTGGCACCGTTGTCGTGCGCTACCTGTGCTGCTCCACAGCCTGTCCAGTGGATTTTGATTTTGATTTTATTTTTTTTAGCACTGTTGTCGTGCGTTACCTGTGCTGCTCCACAGCCTGTCCAGTGGATTTTGATTTTGATTTTATTTTTTTTAGCACTGTTGTCGTGTGTTACCTGTGCTGCTCCACAGCCTGTCTAGTGGATTTTTATTTTATTTTTTACCACTGTTGTCGTGTGTTACCTGTGCTGTTCCACAGCCTGTCCAGTGGATTTTTATTTTATTTTTTACCACTGTTGTCGTGTGTTACCTGTGCTGCTCCACAGCCTGTCCAGTGGATTTTTATTTTATTTTTTAGCACTGTTGTCGTGTGTTATCTGTGCTGCTCCACAGCCTGTCCAGTGGATTTCTATTTTATTTTTACCACTGTTGTCGTGTGTTACCTGTGCTGCTCCACAGCCTGTCCAGTGGATTTTATTTTATTTTTTACCACTGTTGTCGTGTGTTACCTGTGCTGCTCCACAGCCTGTCCAGTGGATTTTTATTTTATTTTTTTAGCACTGTTGTCGTGCGTTACCTGTGCTGCTCCACAGCCTGTCCAGTGGATTTTTATTTTATTTTTTACCACTGTTGTCGTGCGTTACCTGTGCTGCTCCACAGCCTGTCTAGTGGTTTTTTGTTTTGTTTTGGCACCGTTGTCGTGCGCTACCTGTGCTGCTCCACAGCCTGTCCAGTGGATTTTGATTTTTATTTTATTTTTTTTAGCACTGTTGTCGTGCGTTACCTGTGCTGCTCCACAGCCTGTCCAGTGGATTTTTATTTAGCACTGTTGTCGTGCGTTGCCTGTGCTGCTCCACAGCCTGTCCAGTGGATTTTTATTTAGCACTGTTGTCGTGCGTTGCCTGTGCTGCTCCACAGCCTGTCCAGTGGATTTTTATTTTTATTTTATTTTTTAGCACTGTTGTTGTGCGTTACCTGTGCTGCTCCACAGCCTGTCTAGTGGATTTTTATTTTATTTTAGCACTGTTGTCGTGCGTTACCTGTGCTGCTCCACAGCCTGTCTAGTGTCGGATTCCCTGTTTGGGAATCCGCTAGCTTAGCGTAGCTACTAGCTCTTAGCCGTTTTAGCATGGCGGCTTCTCCTGTCTCTCCCGTACTTTTCTGCTCTGGGTGTGAAATGTTTAGTTATTCCTCGGCCTCTTTTAGCAGTAACGGTACTTGTAATAAGTGCAGCTTATTCGTAGCTTTGGAGGCCAGGCTGGGCGAATTGGAGGCTCGGCTCCGCACCGTGGAAAATTCTACAGCTAGCCAGGCCCCTGTAGTCGGTGCGGACCAAGGTAGCTTAGCCGCCGTTAGTTCCCCCTGGCAGACCCCGTGCAGTCGGGAAGGCAGGCTGACTGGGTGACTGTGAGGAGGAAGCGTAGCCCTAAACAGAAGCCCCGTGTACACCGTCAACCCGTTCACATCTCTAACCGTTTTTCCCCACTCGACGATACACTCGCCGAGGATCAAACTCTGGTTATTGGCGACTCTGTTTTGAGAAATGTGAAGTTAGCGACACCAGCAACCATTGTCAATTGTCTTCCGGGGGCCAGAGCAGGCGACATCGAAGGACATTTGAAATTGCTGGCTAAGGCTAAGCGTAAATTTGGTAAGATTGTAATTCACGTCGGCAGTAATGACACTCGGTTACGCCAATCGGAGGTCACTAAAATTAACATTGAATCGGTGTGTAACTTTGCAAAAACAATGTCGGACTCTGTTGTTTTCTCTGGGCCCCTCCCCAATCAGACCGGGAGTGACATGTTTAGCCGCATGTTCTCCTTGAATTGCTGGCTGTCTGAGTGGTGTCCAAAAAATGAGGTGGGCTTCATTGATAATTGGCAAAGCTTCTGGGGAAAACCTGGTCTTGTTAGGAGAGACGGCATCCATCCCACTTTAGAGGGAGCAGCTCTCATTTCTAGAAATCTGGCCAATTTTTTGGGATCCTCCAAACTGTGACTGTCTAGCGTTGGGACCAGGAGGCAGAGCTGTGGTCTTATACACCTCTCTGCAGCTTCTCTCCCCCTGCCATCCCCTTATTACCCCATCCCCGTAGAGACGGTGCCTGCTCCCAGACCACCAATAACTAGCAAAAATCTATTTAAGCATAAAAATTCAAAAAGAAAAAATAATATAGCACCTTCAATTGCACCACAGACTAAAACAGTTAAATGTGGTCTATTAAACATTAGGTCTCTTTCTTCTAAGTCCCTGTTGGTAAATGATATAATAATTGATCAACGTATTGATTTATTCTGCCTAACAGAAACTTGGTTACAGCAGGATGAATATGTTAGTTTAAATGAGTCAACACCCCCGAGTCACACTAACTGTCAGAATGCTCGTAGCACGGGCCGGGGCGGAGGATTAGCAGCAATCTTCCATTCCAGCTTATTAATTAATCAAAAACCTAGACAGAGCTTTAATTCATTTGAAAGCTTGTCTCTTAGTCTTGTCCATCCAAATTGGAAGTCCCAAAAACCAGTTTTATTTGTTATTATCTATCGTCCACCTGGTCGTTACTGTGAGTTTCTCTGTGAATTTTCAGACCTTTTGTCTGACTTAGTGCTTAGCTCAGATAATTATAGTGGGCGATTTTAACATCCACACAGATGCTGAGAATGACAGCCTCAACACTGCATTTAATCTATTATTAGACTCTATCGGCTTTGCTCAAAAAGTAAATGAGTCCACCCACCACTTTAATCATATTTTAGATCTTGTTCTGACTTATGGTATGGAAATAGAAGACTTAACAGTATTCCCTGAAAACTCCCTTTTGTCTGATCATTTTTTAATAACATTTACATTTACCCTGATGGACTACCCTGCAGTGGGGAATAAGTTTCATTACACTAGAAGTCTTTCAGAAAGCGCTGTAACTAGGTTTAAGGATATGATTCCTTCTTTATGTTCTCTAATGTCATATACCAACACAGAGCAGAGTAGCTACCTAAACTCTGTAAGGGAGTTAGAGTATCTTGTCAATAGTTTTACATCCTCATTGAAGACAACTTTGGATGCTGTAGCTCCTCTGAAAAAGAGAGCTTTAAATCAGAAGTGTCTGACTCCGTGGTATAACTCACAAACTCGTAGCTTAAAGCAGATAACCCGTAAGTTGGAGAGGAAATGGCGTCTCACTAATTTAGAAGATCTTCACTTAGCCTGGAAAAAGAGTTTGTTGCTCTATAAGAAAGCCCTTCGTGAAGCTAGGACATCTTTCTACTCATCACTAATTGAAGAAAATAAGAACAACCCCAGGTTTCTTTTCAGCACTGTAGCCAGGCTGACAAAGAGTCAGAGCTCTATTGAGCTGAGTATTCCATTAACTTTAACTAGTAATGACTTCATGACTTTCTTTGCTAACAAAATTTTGACTATTAGAGAAAAAATTACTCATAACCATCCCAAAGATGTATCGTTATCTTTGGCTGCTTTCAGTGATGCCGGTATTTGGTTAGACTCTTTCTCTCCGATTGTTCTGTCTGAGTTATTTTCATTAGTTACTTCATCCAAACCATCAACATGCTTATTAGACCCCATTCCTGCCAGGCTGCTCAAGGAAGTCCTACCATTATTTAATGCTTCAATCTTAAATATGATCAATCTATCTTTGTTAGTTGGTTATGTACCACAGGCCTTTAAGGTGGCAGTAATTAAACCATTACTTAAAAAGCCATCACTTGACCCAGCTATCTTAGCTAATTATAGGCCAATCTCCAACCTTCCTTTTCTCTCAAAGATTCTTGAGAGGGTAGTTGTAAAACAGCTAACTGATCACCTGCAGAGGAATGGTCTATTTGAAGAGTTTCAGTCAGGTTTTAGAATTCATCATAGTACAGAAACAGCATTAGTGAAGGTTACAAATGATCTTCTTATGGCTTCGGATAGTGGACTTATCTCTGTGCTTGTTCTGTTGGACCTCAGTGCTGCTTTTGATACTGTTGACCATAAAATTTTATTACAGAGATTAGAGCATGTCATAGGTATTAAAGGCATTGCGCTGCGGTGGTTTGAATCATATTTGTCTAATAGATTACAGTTTGTTCATGTAAATGGGGAATCTTCTTCACAGACTAAAGTTAATTATGGAGTTCCACAAGGTTCTGTGCTAGGACCAATTTTATTCACTTTATACATGCTTCCCTTGGGCAGTATTATTAGACGGTATTGCTTAAATTTTCATTGTTACGCAGATGATACCCAGCTTTATCTATCCATGAAGCCAGAGGATACACACCAATTAGCTAAACTGCAGGATTGTCTTACAGACATAAAGACATGGATGACCTCTAATTTCCTGCTTTTAAACTCAGATAAAACTGAAGTTATTGTACTTGGCCCCACAAATCTTAGAAGCATGGTGTCTAACCAGATCGTTACTCTGGATGGCATTTCCCTGATCTCTAGTAATACTGTGAGAAATCTTGGAGTTATTTTTGATCAGGATATGTCATTCAAAGCGCATATTAAACAAATATGTAGGACTGCCTTTTTGCATTTACGCAATATCTCTAAAATCAGAAAGGTCTTGTCTCAGAGTGATGCTGAAAAACTAATTCATGCATTTATTTCCTCTAGGCTGGACTATTGTAATTCATTATTATCAGGTTGTCCTAAAAGTTCCCTAAAAAGCCTTCAGTTGGTTCAGAATGCTGCAGCTAGAGTACTGACGGGGACTAGCAGGAGAGAGTATATCTCACCCGTGTTGGCCTCCCTTCATTGGCTTCCTGTTAATGCTAGAATAGAATTTAAAATTCTTCTTCTTACTTATAAGGTTTTGAATAATCAGGTCCCATCTTATCTTAGGGACCTCGTAGTACCATATTACCCCATTAGAGCGCTTCGCTCTCAGACTGCGGGCTTACTTGTAGTTCCTAGGGTTTGTAAGCGTAGAATGGGAGGCAGAGCCTTCAGCTTTCAGGCTCCTCTCCTGTGGAACCAGCTCCCAATTCAGATCAGGGAGACAGATACCCTCTCTACTTTTAAGATTAGGCTTAAAACTTTCCTTTTCGCTAAGGCTTATAGTTAGGGCTGGATCGGGTGACCCTGGACCATCCCTTGGTTATGTTGCTTTAGACGTAGACTGTGGGGGGGTTCCCATGATGCACTGTTTCTTTCTCTTTTTGCTCCGTATGCATCACTCTGCATTTAATCATTAGTGATCGATCTCTTTTTCCTGGTTCTTTCCCTCAGCCCCAACCAGTCTCAGCAGAAGACTGCCCCTCCCTGAGCCTGGTTCTGCTGGAGGTTTCTTCCTGTTAAAAGGGAGTTTTTCCTTCCCACTGTGGCCAAGTGCTTGCTCATAGGGGGTCGTTTTGACCGTTGGGGTTTTTCATAATTATTGTATGGCCTTGCCTTGCAATGTGGAGCACCTTGGGGCAACTGTTTGTTGTGATTTGGCGCTATATAAGAAAAAAGTTGATTGATTGATTGATCTCCACCACAGGGCTACCCTCTGCTTCTGAACCAGACCTCTTGGTAAGTCCTTGCCGCTGCCAATTTTCTTTTAGGAGGCATACTGGAGCTTCTCTGCAAAAATATCTGGAGCTGGCCGCGAGTGAGTGGCCTGCATGCTAGCGTTTTTATACTGACTGCCGCCTATCGGCCGTTTGGAACGCCGTTAACCGGGAGGTGGCGTTTAGAACGGAGTACTGTCCGCTAGCACTGCAGTTTTGTCTGCCTCTGTCGCCGGTTAAAACGCCTTTGAGGACGCCGATGTGGGCTCTATCGCCGTTGGTTAGGGATACAACGCCGGCTGCCAATTACGGCGGTGTAAACTGCGGCACTACAGGAAGGGGCAGGATGACACGGCGATTAAAAAGTATCAAACGCCGTTGTTCGCGTTGTCTCCGTCGTCACGCGAATTCTCCGGGAGCGCTCCCGGAATTATTCAACATGTTGAATAATTTTTTCGACGATTCCCGGTAAATCCGGAACTAAGCCACGCCCCTAGTGCCGGTGTTGACAACGGCGTTTGATCCTTAAGACGGCCAAAAACTCTTCCGGGATGCTTCCGGGAGCTCTTACCGTCTATGTGTAAACGGGGCTTTACTACATCCACAGATACAGCGGAATGTGACTTTCTGTAGGCCATGTGACCAGTAATAGTGGAAATAAGTTACAACCCCCCCCCACACCCCCAAAAAAGGCACCTAAAACCCACCCCATGGAAGCACAAAAACGTTTGTGCAATATTCTATTTTTTTTTTTTTAATACACATTTCCATTAAGTGAATTTTCAATTCACTGCTTCAAATTCCACAATGTAGAGGTTGATGGAAACCCGCCTACAGAGAAAACGAGGCTGGAAACAGTTTTGAATGGAAAATGCAAATTTTCATGCAGGATTACTGAAATACTTGGGGAGGGGGGGCTTCACCCCTGTAAACCCCCACACTCAAGCCGCCTATGAGAATGTGGAGACATTCACTCAGTCATTCCCCCAATATGCATGAAATGATCAGTCACAAATGTTTCTGGATGTTTTAACAGGTGTCACACAAATCAGAACACTAAAGTCTGCAAAACTGGAAACATTGCGATGCAAATATTAACATTTACCTATTTGTTAATTTTATGCAGCGACTTTAATATAACACTGTAGCTGTGCCCTTGACAGTATTTGTACTCCACTGTTAGCGTGTGATGATGTAATGTGCCAAAACACAGCACTGCACTTTATATTTGCGTGCTGAAGCCGTGGCCATCCTGTCTGACACATGCAGAGCTGCTAATGAATCAGCAGGCTGCGAACGACGGCTCTGCTGCACTGTGCTGTACACTGTCAACAAAACCATTTGCATTTTAAGGATAACAACATTGACATGTTTGATTTTTCATCTTTCTCATGTAAACAGCTTTTGCCAGCTTTCCCTAAATGCTGCAGGCCGGCAAACCGGCCAAACTTTGACTGACATTTACCATCTGCAGTCTGGTTTCAGGGTGCATTTTTAAGGAGAAGTCCAGAAATAAATACAGAAGGGAGAATTTAAATATTGAGGTTCTTTTGTGGCAAATGGGGCAAAATAAATGCTCACCTAACAATTACAATGCAACAACTCGGGGAAAAAAAGCAAAAGCTAAAGAGAGAGTGTGACTCACCATCAAATGAGAACATTCAAGTTTAAATGTTCTCATTTAAACCCGCAGATGAGACTCCTTACAAATTACATAGCAGTTAACCAAATAAGCACCTTTCTAGACTTGTGCATAAACAACAGATACGTCAACACTCTCTCAGCTGCATGTTTCCAGTGGCTACAGCCAAAGCACGGTGTTGGGATTTATTTTATAAAACATATCCTGTTGATATTTAAGAAGAGGTGAGTCCTATAGAGGACCACTGGGACTTATCTCCAGATTCTGCAGCGTGAGGCGGATGAGACTCTACAACTTTGAGATGGGATGCCAGACCAAAGCAGGTACCCATTTACAACCCAGATCTAGATATTGGTAGCTCCTTATCTCATTGAGCTACCTGCTATTTAAGGAATTTGATAAACCCAGCAAACATGACATTACTGGCCCAGTAATGGACCAATTTTTGCACTTTTTTTTTTATATTGGCTCAATACAGTTTCCACTATTCTGCATCAACCAGTAAGAACCCAGTAATGTTAGACAGCATACGGTATAAGCTGGTATAAAGCCAATACCGTGATGTTTGCTGGGAATAATTAACAAAACCAGGAAGCACAACCTTGTTTAGGTTGTAGTGATATAAATTTCTTTTAAAGCAATCGTGGTTAGAAGTACTTCGCACAGGTTTGGTTTTGGTTTATATGTTGTCATGTTTTGCGGGATAACTACAAGGGAAATCAGACAGCACTTACTTCTGCCAATTGAGGAATAACAGCAGTACCACCCCTGTGGACAGAATGCCAACTTTATTTGTCTGGAATTTCATATCAAATGTCTCTCCTCAAACTAGTCTAGGACCTAGGTTAGACATGTACAGTGAGGAAAATAAGTATTTGATCCACTGTGGACAAAGAATGGAAAGGTCTGTAATTGTAGGTGCACTTCAACTGTGAGTGACAGAATCTAAAAAAAAAAAAAGAAAAATTCAGAAAATGACACTGCATGATTTTTGAATAATTAATTTGCAAAATCAACAGTGGATCAATATCAAAATGGAAATTTTACACTTTTCTATGACCCTCCCAAACATGTACTGGTCATTCTGAACATATTGAGTACCTTGGAAAATCTATAGCTGGTGCAACTTTCAAAATACAGCTGTATTTGAAGTAACACTCAGGACGATAAAGGGCGTGGTTATTTCCGGGGTGCCTGTCCCATATAGAGATTTTGACACATAACCCAAGTTATTCATTGGGGTCATATTAGTGTAGAAGAGTTATCCTCTCCTAAATGATATGCACACATGTATCATATAGGTCCTCTAATAAACACAACAAATTAACTGGGTTTTTATAGCTCATGTCCATTAGAGGATTTTGCTATACAGCCCAGGTCAGGATGCTGCCACTCAGCACTCTAAACTTCATATTGGGAGCAACTTCTGTTTGGCTGGGGAAAGGGGGGAGGAATTGAACCATGACCCCTGGTCAGAATCCTTCTTCTCTAACCGTTAGGCCATCACTTCCCCTAACGGACTAGAAATGATCAAAAATAAGTCTATAAAAACAAAACTCAGAATATGCAGGCGCTGAAATGTGTGCCCTTGATTTCTGTATGTAGTTCTTTATGATATCATAAAGTGGGTTCAAAGGAGAAAGAAGGAAAACTTCTCTGTCATGAAAGTTGATATTTTGACAGATTCCTAAAACTGGAATAGAAATAATAACAAAAAAGTGGTTAATCAATTTGTCTGCATTTAACCGTAAACATCAGATAGTACACAAACAGTATTATCAGCTCCGCTTTCAAATTTGCAGTACATTCTGTATTCTGCAATATGTTTGTATTGGGAGGTCCTTGCCAATGCCCAGCCCTGGTTTGGCATGAAACAAAAATTCAAAGATTTATCTAACAGTATTAATGTTGAAATAGTATAATTTTAGATCATTTTAAAGCCAACACTTGTGTTTGTCTCTTGATTTAGGATTGATTGTAATCAGTTTGAGAAAGACTGTGCGCCACACGTCAAGCTCCCCATGTGATAACTGATAAGGTCTTCCCTGGAATCAGCATATAAACAAAAGATTAAGCAGTAAACTGAAGTTTTGACTCAAGACCAGCTGTGGGAAAACCTCTGAGAACATGTTCACTAATAATATGTGCCGACTGTTTTTAACGCTCACATTTATATGCTACCACGTGAACGCGTTGATCATTAATTTATTATGTCGTCTCTCTGAGTGGACATCCTGAGGGAATGAGAGGAAGGAGAGGAGGGGAAACAAAGAAGAGCAGTGTTGTGTTACACATGGCTGAAAAGTGGCCTGATTGCCTGCCGTGGCACTGTTCCCTGCGGCGACCCACTCCCCTCGGCCTCCACTGCGTCTGCAAGCGAGAGAGACTTTACAAGCGAGTGAGCATTTCCATGATAAAGGACAGTGTTTGCAGGATTCTTCCTCCGTGTTTCCGCAATTAGTGAGCTGCTACTTCTGGGGGGCACAGAGGGCATGTCAGCATGATAAAATAAAGTGACAGGTAACGCAATTAGTATCCAAGCACAAATAAAAGATGAGGGCTCATCTGTCACCAAGCACACTAACACACGCACAAGCAAAAAAAAAAAAACCCCCCAAAAAACCAAACATGTAGGTCTTGATGCAATACCTGCTACATCTGCATTTTCGATCCCAACAGGAGAGGACACTGTTCTTTTCTCTACCCCCTGAGATAACAAAGAAAGTGGATGAAAAGAGGAGTGCTTACATGGTTAAGCTGAGTTGACCAGCTAATTGTCTAAGGTGAAGGAGGTATGTGGTCAGAAGCTCTCAGACAACAAACCCCTTGGTATGACTGAAACAACTGAAAAAAGTGCTGCAATTATTGCCGGCTGCAAACGTCTCCATTTCACCTTTATGTAACACATCGGAAGGATGTGAACAGGATGAATGTCCTCTGCTGTAGAAGAAAGTTCAGGAGAAAGTAAAGGCTAAAGAGGTGCTCAGAAAAAACTAAAAACTAGAAGGTTAGCCAACAGGAAGTAAAACTACAGGCACACATGTGCACAGTCAGGTGTAGGAACATGCGATGGTGCCACATGTCTCTGGATCAAAACTGCCCTGAATCTAGACTGACAAACACCCTGGCAGACCATCGGTCAATCTTAGCGTCATACAGATAGTAGCCATCTATCTGCTGTACCCAGGTGATACACAGGTGCCTGAAGTGCTACAAGTCTGGTTATCGATTGATTCCACATCTTCCACAAAATAAAATAAAAATCAAGCTCACTGAACTCCCCCCCCCCCCACAAAGTAAATACAACCCCTGGCAAAAATTATGGAGTCACTGGCCTCGGAGGATGTTCATTCAGTTGTTTAATTTTGTAGAAAAAAAGCAGATCACAGACATGACACAAAACTAAAGTCATTTCAAATGGCAACTTTCTGGCTTTAAGAAATCAAGAAAAAAAGATTGTGGCAGTCAGTAACGGTTACTTTTTTAGACCAAGCAGAGGAAAAAAATATGGAATCACTCAATTCTGAGGAATAAATTATGGAATCACCCTGTAAATTTTCATCCCCAAAACTAACACCTGCATCATATCAGATCTGCTCGTTAGTCTGCATCTAAAAAGGAGTGAACACACCTTGGAGAGCTGTTGCACCAAGTGGACTGACATGAATCATGGCTCCAACACGAGAGATGTCAGTTGAAACAAAGGAGAGGATTATCAAACTCTTAAAAGAGAGTAAATCATCACGCAATGTTGCAAAAGATGTTGGTTGTTAACAGTCAGCTGTGTCTAAACTCTGGACCAAATACAAACAACATGGGAAGGTTGTTCAAGGCAAACATACTGGTAGACCAAGGAAGACATCAAAGCGTCAAGACAGAAAACTTAAAGCAATATGTCTCAAAAATCGAAAAATGTACAACAAAACAAATGAGGAACGAATGGGAGGAAACTGGAGTCAACGTCTGTGACCGAACTGTAAGAAACTGCCTAAAGGAAATGGGATTTACATACAGAAAAGCTAAACGAAAGGCATCATTAACACCTAAACAGAAAAAAACAAGGTTACAATGGGCTAAGGAAAAGCAATTGTGGACTGTGGATGACTGGATGAAAGTCATATTCAGTGATGAATCTCGAATCTGCATTGGGCAAGGTGATGATGCTGGAACTTTTGTTTGGTGCCTTTCCAATGACATTTATAAAGATGACTGCCTGAAGAGAACATGTAAATTTCCACAGTCATTGATGATATGGGGCTGCATGTCAGGTAAAGGCACTGGGGAGATGGCTGTCATTACATCATCAATAAATGCACAAGTTTATGTTGATATTTTGGACAATTGAAAGGATGTTTGGGGATGATGAAATCATTTTTCAAGATGATAATGCATCTTGCCATAGAGCAAAAACTGCAAAAACATTCCTTGCAAAAAGACACATTGACCCTATGCCATGACATTGACCCTAAGTCAATGAGCAGATCTGATTTGATGCAGGTGTTAATTTGGGGGATGAAAATTTACAGGGTGATTCCATAATTTTTTCCTCAGAATTGAGTGATTCCATATTTTTTTCCTCTGCTTGGTCTAAAAAAGTAACCATTACTGACTGCCACAATCTTTTTTTCTTGATTTCTTATAGTGTTTCTTAAAGCCAGAAAGTTGCCATTTGAAATGACTTTAGTTTTGTGTCATGTCTGTGATCTGCTTTTTTTCTACAAAATTAAACAACTGAATGAACATCCTCTGAGGCCGGTGATTCCATAATTTTTGCCAGGGGTTGTAGATTGCATTTACATGATGCTTTCCCATCTGAAACATTTACTCAATGTGCTTTACAATGATGCCTCACATTCACCCACCGAAACCAGAGGGTGTTGCCATGCAAGGCCCATTAAGGGCCTCACAGAAACGCCCAGGTTAGTGGACTCCTTTAACCTTTCCCTGACACTCAGTCCATGCAAGCATTAGAACAGGACCTGGAACACATCTCTGATGAACACCACAATTCACTGTGAAGACAGCACAGGGTCTGTGACAACTCTGCACAGGGTCTGTGACAACTCTGCACAGCACTCACAGTACCTTTGTACCTGTACAGCAAATTCCCAGTATGTCCCAAAGAGGAGCCTGCACAACTATAAATACGAGGTCTGTCAATAAAGTAACGGTCCTTTTTATTTTTTTCAAAACCTATATGGATTTCATTCATATGTTTTCACGTCAGACATGCTTGAACCCTCGTGCGCATGCGTGAGTTTTTCCACGCCTGTCGGTGACGTCATTCGCCTGTGAGCACGCCTTGGGAAGGAGTGGTCCCGCCCCCTCGTCGGATTTTCATTGTCTGGAAATGGCGGAATGAAAAGGACTTTTTTTCCATCAGAATTTTTTCAGAAGCAGTTAGAGACTGGCACCTGGAAACCATTCGAAAAATTTATCTGGCTTTCGGTGAAAATTTTACGGGCTTCACAGAGAATAAGGTCTGTTACTACAGCTTTAAGGACCCCTTTAAGGACGCTCGGTGCACCGCGCTCCGAGCTGCGATGACGCGGCACAAGCCACCGGACCATTTCTAAATGGATGGCTCTGTGGATACGAGACCGTCGTGTGCTCTTTCTCTGGTTATCACAAGAGCTGGACATCAGCCATTTTCCAGCAGATTTCACTTTTAACAAGAGATTTTGTCATGGAAAGCCGCGCGGAGGCTTCGCGCATAAAGACCGATTAGCTTTGGAAGTGAAACAAAGGAACACCTCCGTTTCGGCGTGTCAGAGGACAAGTTTGGACATGTCTATCTCGGCTTTCAATGCTTACCAGTCCAGTAAGTATCAGTGAAATTGTGGAGAGCTGGACATGTCCAAACTTGTCCTCTCGTAAATTCATTAATAAAATGTAGCCTAATTGAGTTCTTTCAGCTTCTCTTTTTTCCACTTTGGGTTCCAACAGCAGAGCCAATAGGAATCTTATTGATTTGACAAAAGTTTTACTTTAATGGGGAGGTGTGGTCTTGAAATGGAAACCTTCTGTTCTGGAAACAAGCGTAGTAACCACTTAGTCACCACGCTGCGCTCATGCAACTGAATCAAACGCTTTGTGAAAAAACAACAGAAACCAAAGAATCAAAGATGTCCTGCCAATATGACTTGCACTCAAAGAGTACTAGGATGTAGTTGATGGTTGACTTCTTTGGTGCGAAACCAGACTGCTCTGGTTACAAAGTAGCAGGCAGCTGGCACTGAATCTCACTGAAAATGAACCTTCCAATTGCCTTGCTTGGCACAAAGAGCAGTGTAATACCCCTGTCCTTGTTACAATTCAAACAGCCATCCTTTTGTTTTCCATAGAGGGGCAGCAAGTCCTTTCTTCGAGTCTGTTGAGATGATACCCATTTCCCAATTGGAAGCAGAGACTCTTCGGAATGCCAGGAGATCAGCATCCCCAACCATATGTAGTTCATCCCAGATGCCACAGATCCCTCCAGCTTTACTCGGCCTCAGGTGTTTCACCACATCTGCAATGTCATGAGAATTCTACAGTCAGGAGATGAGGAGAATCAACCACAAGAATGCTGGTACTGTCATCCTGGTAGGAGACTCAGCCTTATACAAGTACAGAAAGTAGCTGACCCAACAGGACTGTACAGCCATCATCTATCAGGACTGAAAGTAAAAACTAGTGGAACACCCACCATTTCACAAATACCTGTACTTGTGGGGTCGTCAGTCACTCAATAGGAAGGAAAAGTGGCAGGGCACTCGGTAGATCCTAACAACTGTTGGGGCCATCATTATTAAAATCGAATCTAGTATACAAATAATGAATGTTTCTGAGTTCAATGGTACAAACATTTCATGAGGTGAAAGATGGAACATACCATTCGAGGGCTACAATAGAGCCTTGTCATTTCATATTTTATTAATTTATAAACAACAGTAAAGGGACTTACATTTTGGTGTTCCACTGCTGCTTAACAGTCCAACACGAAGTATAGGAATAGGAGTCCAAAACTGCGATGATGTAGTCCAGTGATGGTTTGCACTGACTTGGTTCCCCCCCCAACGCCCCCACCACCACCACCACCACCACCAAAAAAAGACTACATGTAGTTCTTCAGTCCAGCAATAAATAACGTCAGCTTTTCATCCTAACAGCTCTTCTTGCCTCCACACGGCTTACAGTAGAGTAGATTTGTGTGCGTTAGAAGAATTAGCACCATCAATTAGCTCCTTCAAATCGTTGTCCATCAGTAAAACAAACTCCCCATGTTTAGCTAATATGGCGCCCCCACTAGTGGGCGGGGTTCGCAGCGTGCAATGGTACCAAATGTATGGAACCAAACTGCACATTAAATGGAACCAAATCACACACTAAATGCAACGCAACACAAATGGGATGAATAATCCATGTCACGTGACATACAAAGCACCAATCAAATGACAAAGAGCCACTCAGCCATTATATAATAGTGTATATAAGACAAACGACAAAGCAGTGAAGTGTGCAGTAGACTAAAACTAGAGGAGCACTCAGTGTAAAGATTAAAGTAAGGGTGCATCTCTCTGCCATATAAACCAAGGTCATATTCCAACCCTTAAATCATATTCATGTTTTCCCCTGTAGGCATCCATACATTATTTAATAAGATTTCATGAAAATGTAGAACATTCCCTATATCATGATGGTGAGGGAAGGAAAAAAAAATCCTGAATCTGCCCCTCCATATTACATTAAAAACAGGCTCATAATCCCCAACTATAAATTACTACATAACTCTAGTGACAAACACACAAACTACCAGACATGGGTGAAAACCTCCAAGAAGACGACAACTGGAATGGACAAACGAGTATTATTACCTCTGTCGTCTGATGGAGCAGTACAGCAAGACTGTGACTCTGATTTAAGTCCCCTACAAAACTTTCAATCTCTCATGGCCCAAGGACCATGCTTCAACAAAATGTCATTGAAATCTGTCCTCTATTTTTAAAGTAATTACATACAGAGACTGGGGTAACTTGATATGCATGTAAAAATTAAGGTTTAAGTCACAGAAATAACACCTACGTAGTCGTAACAGCAGAGAAATATGTTTGAGTCTCATTTTCATACTTTCCCGTTTTTTAATAAGCCCATGTTACCAAATGTTGTCATGACGACTGCTGGAAGAGAACACTTATCCCCAGAGTTTACAGTAATCAATCAATCAATCAATCAATCAACTTTTTTCTTGTATAGCGCCAAATCACAACAAACAGTTGCCCCAAGGCGCTCCACATTGCAAGGCAAGGCCATACAATAATTATGAAACACAGTCTACGTCTAAAGCAACATAACCAAGGGATGGTCCAGGGTCACCCGATCCAGCCCTAACTATAAGCCTTAGCGAAAAGGAAAGTTTTAAGCCTAATCTTAAAAGTAGAGAGGGTATCTGTCTCCCTGATCTGAATTGGGAGCTGGTTCCACAGGAGAGGAGCCTGAAAGCTGAAGGCTCTGCCTCCCATTCTACTCTTACAAACCCTAGGAACTACAAGTAAGCCCGCAGTCTGAGAGCGAAGCGCTCTAATGGGGTAATATGGTACTACGAGGTCCCTAAGATAAGATGGGACCTGATTATTCAAAACCTTATAAGTAAGAAGAAGAATTTTAAATTCTATTCTAGCATTAACAGGAAGCCAATGAAGGGAGGCCAACACGGGTGAGATATGCTCTCTCCTGCTAGTCCCCGTCAGTACTCTAGCTGCAGCATTCTGAACCAACTGAAGGCTTTTTAGGGAACTTTTAGGACAACCTGATAATAATGAATTACAATAGTCCAGCCTAGAGGAAATAAATGCATGAATTAGTTTTTCAGCATCACTCTGAGACAAGACCTTTCTGATTTTAGAGATATTGCGTAAATGCAAAAAGGCAGTCCTACATATTTGTTTAATATGCGCTTTGAATGACATATCCTGATCAAAAATAACTCCAAGATTTCTCACAGTATTACTAGAGATCAGGGAAATGCCATCCAGAGTAACGATCTGGTTAGACACCATGCTTCTAAGATTTGTGGGGCCAAGTACAATAACTTCAGTTTTATCTGAGTTTAAAAGCAGGAAATTAGAGGTCATCCATGTCTTTATGTCTGTAAGACAATCCTGCAGTTTAGCTAATTGGTGCGTATCCTCTGGCTTCATGGATAGATAAAGCTGGGTATCATCTGCGTAACAATGAAAATTTAAGCAATACCGTCTAATAATACTGCCCAAGGGAAGCATGTATAAAGTGAATAAAATTGGTCCTAGCACAGAACCTTGTGGAACTCCATAATTAACTTTAGTCTGTGAAGAAGATTCCCCATTTACATGAACAAACTGTAATCTATTAGACAAATATGATTCAAACCACCGCAGCGCAATGCCTTTAATACCTATGACATGCTCTAATCTCTGTAATAAAATTTTATGGTCAACAGTATCAAAAGCAGCACTGAGGTCCAACAGAACAAGCACAGAGATAAGTCCACTGTCCGAAGCCATAAGAAGATCATTTGTAACCTTCACTAATGCTGTTTCTGTACTATGATGAATTCTAAAACCTGACTGAAACTCTTCAAATAGACCATTCCTCTGCAGGTGATCAGTTAGCTGTTTTACAACTACCCTCTCAAGAATCTTTGAGAGAAAAGGAAGGTTGGAGATTGGCCTATAATTAGCTAAGATAGCTGGGTCAAGTGATGGCTTTTTAAGTAATGGTTTAATTACTGCCACCTTAAAGGCCTGTGGTACATAACCAACTAACAAAGATAGATTGATCATATTTAAGATTGAAGCATTAAATAATGGTAGGACTTCCTTGAGCAGCCTGGCAGGAATGGGGTCTAATAAGCATGTTGATGGTTTGGATGAAGTAACTAATGAAAATAACTCAGACAGAACAATCGGAGAGAAAGAGTCTAACCAAATACCGGCATCACTGAAAGCAGCCAAAGATAACGATACATCTTTGGGATGGTTATGAGTAATTTTTTCTCTAATAGTCAAAATTTTGTTAGCAAAGAAAGTCATGAAGTCATTACTAGTTAAAGTTAATGGAATACTCAGCTCAATAGAGCTCTGACTCTTTGTCAGCCTGGCTACAGTGCTGAAAAGAAACCTGGGGTTGTTCTTATTTTCTTCAATTAGTGATGAGTAGAAAGATGTCCTAGCTTCACGAAGGGCTTTCTTATAGAGCAACAAACTCTTTTTCCAGGCTAAGTGAAGATCTTCTAAATTAGTGAGACGCCATTTCCTCTCCAACTTACGGGTTATCTGCTTTAAGCTACGAGTTTGTGAGTTATACCACGGAGTCAGACACTTCTGATTTAAAGCTCTCTTTTTCAGAGGAGCTACAGCATCCAAAGTTGTCTTCAATGAGGATGTAAAACTATTGACAAGATACTCTAACTCCCTTACAGAGTTTAGGTAGCTACTCTGCTCTGTGTTGGTATATGACATTAGAGAACATAAAGAAGGAATCATATCCTTAAACCTAGTTACAGCGCTTTCTGAAAGACTTCTAGTGTAATGAAACTTATTCCCCACTGCAGGGTAGTCCATCAGGGTAAATGTAAATGTTATTAAAAAATGATCAGACAAAAGGGAGTTTTCAGGGAATACTGTTAAGTCTTCTATTTCCATACCATAAGTCAGAACAAGATCTAAAATATGATTAAAGTGGTGGGTGGACTCATTTACTTTTTGAGCAAAGCCGATAGAGTCTAATAATAGATTAAATGCAGTGTTGAGGCTGTCATTCTCAGCATCTGTGTGGATGTTAAAATCGCCCACTATAATTATCTTATCTGAGCTAAGCACTAAGTCAGACAAAAGGTCTGAAAATTCACAGAGAAACTCACAGTAACGACCAGGTGGACGATAGATAATAACAAATAAAACTGGTTTTTGGGACTTCCAATTTGGATGGACAAGACTAAGAGACAAGCTTTCAAATGAATTAAAGCTCTGTCTAGGTTTTTGATTAATTAATAAGCTGGAATGGAAGATTGCTGCTAATCCTCCGCCCCGGCCCGTGCTACGAGCATTCTGACAGTTAGTGTGACTCGGGGGTGTTGACTCATTTAAACTAACATATTCATCCTGCTGTAACCAAGTTTCTGTTAGGCAGAATAAATCAATACGTTGATCAATTATTATATCATTTACCAACAGGGACTTAGAAGAAAGAGACCTAATGTTTAATAGACCACATTTAACTGTTTTAGTCTGTGGTGCAATTGAAGGTGCTATATTATTTTTTCTTTTTGAATTTTTATGCTTAAATAGATTTTTGCTAGTTATTGGTGGTCTGGGAGCAGGCACCGTCTCTACGGGGATGGGGTAATAGGGGGATGGCAGGGGGAGAGAAGCTGCAGAGAGGTGTATAAGACCACAGCTCTGCCTCCTGGTCCCAACGCTAGACAGTCACAGTTTGGAGGATCCCAAAAAATTGGCCAGATTTCTAGAAATGAGAGCTGCTCCCTCTAAAGTGGGATGGATGCCGTCTCTCCTAACAAGACCAGGTTTTCCCCAGAAGCTTTGCCAATTATCAATGAAGCCCACCTCATTTTTTGGACACCACTCAGACAGCCAGCAATTCAAGGAGAACATGCGGCTAAACATGTCACTCCCGGTCTGATTGGGGAGGGGCCCAGAGAAAACAACAGAGTCCGACATTGTTTTTGCAAAGTTACACACCGATTCAATGTTAATTTTAGTGACCTCCGATTGGCGTAACCGAGTGTCATTACTGCCGACGTGAATTACAATCTTACCAAATTTACGCTTAGCCTTAGCCAGCAATTTCAAATGTCCTTCGATGTCGCCTGCTCTGGCCCCCGGAAGACAATTGACAATGGTTGCTGGTGTCGCTAACTTCACATTTCTCAAAACAGAGTCGCCAATAACCAGAGTTTGATCCTCGGCGAGTGTATCGTCGAGTGGGGAAAAACGGTTAGAGATGTGAACGGGTTGACGGTGTACACGGGGCTTCTGTTTAGGGCTACGCTTCCTCCTCACAGTCACCCAGTCAGCCTGCTTTCCCGACTGCACGGGGTCTGCCAGGGGGGAACTAACGGCGGCTAAGCTACCTTGGTCCGCACCGACTACAGGGGCCTGGCTAGCTGTAGAATTTTCCACGGTGCGGAGCCGAGCCTCCAATTCGCCCAGCCTGGCCTCCAAAGCTACGAATAAGCTGCACTTATTACAAGTACCGTTACTGCTAAAAGAGGCCGAGGAATAACTAAACATTTCACACCCAGAGCAGAAAAGTACGGGAGAGACAGGAGAAGCCGCCATGCTAAAACGACTAAGAGCTAGTAGCTACGCTAAGCTAGCGGATTCCCAAACAGGGAATCCGACACTAGACAGGCTGTGGAGCAGCACAGGCAACGCACGACAACAGTGCTAAAATAAAATAAAAATCCACTAGACAGGCTGTGGAGCAGCACAGGTAACGCACAACAACAGTGCTAAAAAATAAAATAAAATAAAAATAAAAATCCACTGGACAGGCTGTGGAGCAGCACAGGCAACGCACGACAACAGTGCTAAAACAAAATAAAAATCCACTAGACAGGCTGTGGAGCAGCACAGGTAACGCACGACAACAGTGCTAAAAAATAAAATAAAAATAAAAATCCACTGGACAGGCTGTGGAGCAGCACAGGCAACGCACGACAACAGTGCTAAAACAAAATAAAAATCCACTGGACAGGCTGTGGAGCAGCACAGGTAACGCACGACAACAGCGCTAAAAAATAAAATAAAAATAAAAATCCACTGGACAGGCTGTGGAGCAGCACAGGTAACGCACGACAACAGTGCTAAATCAAAATCCACTGGACAGGCTGTGGAGCAGCACAGGTAACGCACGACAACAGTGCTAAAACAAAATAAAAATCCACTAGACAGGCTGTGGAGCAGCACAGGTAACGCACAACAACAGTGCTAAAAAATAAAATAAAATAAAAATAAAAATCCACTGGACAGGCTGTGGAGCAGCACAGGCAACGCACGACAACAGTGCTAAAACAAAATAAAATCCACTAGACAGGCTGTGGAGCAGCACAGGTAACGCACGACAACAGCGCCAAAAAAAAAATAAAATCAAAATCAAAATCCACTGGACAGGCTGTGGAGCAGCACAGGTAACGCACGACAACAGTGGTAAAAAATAAAATAAAAATCCACTGGACAGGCTGTGGAGCAGCACAGGTAACGCACGACAACAGTGCTAAAAAATAAAATAAAAATCCACTGGACAGGCTGTGGAGCAGCACAGGTAACGCACGACAACAGTGCTAAAAAAAATAAAATAAAAATAAAAATCCACTGGACAGGCTGTGGAGCAGCACAGGTAACGCACGACAACAGTGCCAAAAAATAAAATAAAAATCCACTGAACAGGCTGTGGAGCAGCACAGGTAACGCACGACAACAGTGCTAAAAATAAAATAAAAATCCACTGGACAGGCTGTGGAGCAGCACAGGTAACGCACGACAACAGTGCTAAAAAAAAATCAAAAAAAAAATCCACTGAACAGGCTGTGGAGCAGCACAGGTAACACACGACAACAGTGCTAAAAAATAAAATAAAAATCCACTGAACAGGCTGTGGAGCAGCACAGGTAACACACGACAACAGTGCTAAAAAAAAATAAAAATCCACTGAACAGGCTGTGGAGCAGCACAGGTAACACACGACAACAGTGCTAAAAAATAAAATAAAAATCCACTGAACAGGCTGTGGAGCAGCACAGGTAACACACGACAACAGTGCTAAAAATAAAATAAAAATCCACTGAACAGGCTGTGGAGCAGCACAGGTAACACACGACAACAGTGCTAAAAAATAAAATAAAAATCCACTGAACAGGCTGTGGAGCAGCACAGGTAACACATGACAACAGTGCTAAAAAAAAAAATAAAAATCCACTGAACAGGCTGTGGAGCAGCACAGGTAACACACAACAACAGTGCTAAAAAATAAAATAAAAATCCACTGAACAGGCTGTGGAGCAGCACAGGTAACACATGACAACAGTGCTAAAAAATAAAATAAAAATCCACTAGGCAAGCTGTGGAGCAGCACGACAACAGTGCTAAAAAATAAAACAAAAATAAAAACGAAAGCGTTAGCAAGCTAGTTAGCCTGCCAACGCTGATGAAGGCCAGCTGATAAAAGAGCTCCGTCGCGATGCTTCGACCGTTAGAGGTCTTCCTTAGGCGTTGGAGCACGGTGAAAAAGTAAAAAAAAGTAAAAAAGTAAAAAAGTCTTGAAAAAGACTGTTAATTCAAAGAACTCAAACAGCTCAGTTCAAACAGCTAACAGATACAGCAGAACACCGCTGTGCTCCGGAACAGGAAGTCATGGACAGATGTCTATGAAATTTCACTAATGGGAACAGTTGGGAACACCAGAAGTAATAAAAACGTCAACAGAAAAATAGAGACTGCTGCCAGGCCACAACATCCAAAGTATTCTAAAAAACAAATAAAGAAATAAATACGGCATTTTCTTTGGGAGTGGCGAGGATGGACGGATTAGGAATGAACATATCAGAGGGACACCTCAGGTTGGACGGTTTGCAGACAAAGTGTGATTGAGATGGTTTGGACATGTGCAGAGTAGGGATCCAGGGTATATTGAGAGAAGGATGCTGAGGATGGAGCCAGCAGGCAGGAGGAGAAGAGGGAGGCCAAAGAGGAGGTTGATGGATGTGGTGAGGGAGAAGTTACAGGTGATTGGTGTGACAGAGGAAGATGCAGAGGACAGGGTGAGATGGAGAAGGTTGACCTGCTGCTAACGGGAGCAGCTGAAAGAAGAAGAATGAGACATAACTAATGTGTAAGAATGAAATATTTATGTTGGCATTTCACAGTCAAATCCACAGAGGGAAACAAAAGGGAAAGAGGGAGGACAAGAAGGACAAAAAGTGTCTCGATGAGGAGACAGAAAGTAATACAAAGTGCGGAGATGCAATGTTAGCTGGTGGGTCATTCTTCAGCAGATTGCCTCTTGGGCAATGAGGCAGCCATTTTCTTGACCGTAATGACTCACATTTAGCAAGGCAATAGCCCCGGCTCAGGATGAGTTCTGTTTTTTTGGAGCAACTTCGACGTGAGGTTTATCTGGATTGATGTTCAGCAGCAGAACAATTTATGAGTAAAGCCAAAAACATTATTACGTACAGTCCAACAGCAGGAAACCACTACGCTTTAAGGAAAAGCTACAATGACCAGGACAACCAGTTCTACAAAGTTATACTAAAGATGCAAGAATTGATATTATGAAGCACGAAAACAAACAAACACTTGTCAAAATGCAACTACCCAAACTACAAATTATAAATCTTCAAAACTGGCCAAGAATCAGATTTGGGCCTGAAATTACTCAGACCCAGAATTTCAATTTGCTCCAATTAAAGCCCCCGCCCAGAAAAAAAACAAAACAAATGGAAACAAGTCCTTCGACCCTGATGAAGTCACCCCTTTTTGTATGTTAATCACTGCCACTAAAGACCAGACCTTGATCTTAAATTAATTTCGAGACCAGAAGTTGATCCATTATAGAAACACACTGAGGGCTTATTTCAGGAGCGGCTCAGCAAGAGAGACTGAAGAGATAAAATTAATACAATATCAAGAATTAAGAATATCCTTCAATGTATGGTTACACAATGGAGACAGGAAAGTCATTTATTTTTTTAATGTTTGGAATAAATTCACAGGGGGGGGGGGATCAGTCACAAAATGTTGCACCCCTGTGCACCACAGGGGGAAACAAAAAAAACTGCCTGGTCTAAATGCTTGTAACTGAACACAATGTAATTACAAGAAGTCAAAACACATTTTAGATATCTAAAATTCAACCATTTATCTGTTAAAACAGTTTGACATACACTGACTGAGCCTCCGCCCTCCTCGCCCCCCCGAAAAACTAACAAAAATCAGAACTGTAATGCAGAATCTTGACTTTCAGTGAAAAAAACTACTTAATAAACAAAGAAAACTACATGTAGAAAAACTAAATACAAGACTGGAGAAGTGAGAAAAACACGGTACTTTTCCTGTGTAGATCAGATCAGAACTGAATGTGACGGACTGACTGAGTCAGACAGTTTCTATTTCGGTACGATTTGCCATCTAAACTGGATCAGCATTTAAATAATCCACATGCTGCTTCAGCATTTGGATCCAAATGAAAAATTTTAACAGAGCATAACTGGAAGCAAAAAAAAAAAAAAAAGGTCATTCAGAGTTATTTATTCATTTATTTTTCTGTAACTGTGGCGAAGCACTCGTCCACTGTCTAATCCAGACCCTCGTGCCTGAATGGGATTTGGGTGAAATCCAACAAACTAGGCCACGGAGCGTCAGGATGAGACAGTGTTCCACAGACAGAGCTAAAATAGATCAGATTCAAATAATTAAGAAAATTCACTTGTAACTACGAAACGTCATTTTTAATTATTATTAAAGGGCCAAACTGGGAACAGCGTAATGCGCCAAACCTGCAAGACTGGTTTTTAAACATGAAGAGCCTCATGCCTGTATGTGTGATCCAACATGTTTTTGCTGATTTGTTGTGGGTGCAGTAACATGAATGATTGTGAGGAATTTCACCATTTAGCCCTCAAAGTGAAGGCACAGCCCCATGGGTATGTAGGGGTCTGGCAGCCATAGAACGCAACAGAGGACCCAGTTTCATAAAGCAGTCTAATCTTGTTTAATGGAATAAATTCACTTAGTTGACTAGTTTTTTGATGGTAGTTGTTGCACAAAGCGCTTACTTGGCTGAAATTTCACATTACCAGAATAAACTTTTTAGCCTGGTACAGAGGAGGCTAATCTTATTTTAGCTGACTAACAAAACTGTCGCACTGGAGCCATCTCTCGGCAACGGCACGTGCGAAGCCGTTATGCCCGTCAAAACAGTCAACTACGTTAAGACAGCTAATCTGCCAGTTTAGATATAGATGTGAAATGGTGATTAGACAGATAATGTTGGGCGACTAACTGTAGTCCACTAAGAAAGTTTAGTAGACTGAAAGATTAGGTTGCTTTATGAAACTGGGCCCAGGACACCCCCGTAGTATCCTTTCAACAGAGCCAATGGGGCCTGCCTCCCAACATCCACCAGCACAGATTACAACCATGTAGGAAGTGACCTATACTACCCAGGGTACAATCCCTTCCCCACAGACAGCTTCATGACACACCATCCCCAACCAATCCGAAACTGCCTCAGCTGTGCCTCGTCTTGCCCAGTTAAGGGACTGATGCACATTTGTAGACTCAACTTGTCCTCTACCCCGTTTATATTTTTTGGTTGTCTTCTCAAGTTTTCTCTCCACTCAGAATTCCTACACTCGATTTCTCTTACAATCAGCTAACCTTAAGGCCCTTTAAAATAAATAAATGCAGTCTACACCCAAGACATTAAAACACAATCACAGCAAATCCTCAAAATCGCTAAACAACAAAACAGTTGATGAATAATAGCTTTATGGGCAATGAAGAGACATTTTACTACAGGGGGAATCAATATCCAGACTGAACAGTATTGACAGAGGCCAGCGCTGTACAGCTGCACTGCCACACCTTCTAGGACAACATGATTATGGCTGGAAATCAGTTACCAGCATGCAGGGACACATCAATCCTATTGCTACCAATGGGGTCGTTACAGATGTTATTGAGTCAATCTTTTTCTTAGGCACTGGTGAACATAAACATATGTAGAATCAAAAACACTGTCTCCTGAACAGCTCAACTTGTTTTACAGGTATCGGTAACTCAAATGGTTAACCAACATTACATAAGGCAACAGAGACTTGTAACACAGACACCTCTTACCTCATACCTCCCCGGTGTACTGACAGACAACCACTCTCTCTACTCATTACTCCAGCTCTTCCTACTCCTAACTCTTCCGCCTCTCTGGTGGAAGTCATCAAATCACCTTGGTAGCTTTGCAGCAGCAGCCAGCTTCAGTGGTGATCGGGCGTTAATGGAGCGGAGGTAGTGAGATATGAACTGCAGCCAGTCTCACAGTGCTTGGCTGTAACGTTCCTATAGTTCTCGCCTTTGGAAATGTCCCAGTTTTACATGTGGATGAACGTCACCTGCTACAAAACTAATAAATTCATGATATTGACGGTCTCTTAACCTTTCGCATCTGCATTTACGACTAATTGCTTGTTGCGGTAACGTTGTGTTTTGTGTACGTAATTTGATCCAGCGACAGTTTGGGTGGGAGATCATTACCTTATATTAATTAGCTAATGTTGACATTACATGCCTAACATTACTTCGCTAATATTAGGTAAGGGAAATGCTAGCTTTAGCTAGACAATGTTAGTTCATATACAACTTAAGGCAGAAGTTAGAAACTAGCCAATGTTAGCATTCAGCTGTAGACACAACACAATCCAAGTATTTTTTAAAAAAGCTAGACAGCAGCTTACATTAACCTCCTATAGTATCCTTCAGCTTGTGCTATATACTGGATGACAGAATAAGTCATTACAATGATGGGGATGAGGCAGGCAGATAAGACATTCAACTATAGTTAAGAAATGGTATTGCCCATATTAGGTGTACCTGAAATCATATTATAAGATTCTTCATCCATCACACTTGCATTGTGAGGGAGAATCAGCTTCAACATTTTGGCCACATGGCCCATTTCTCTGTGCATGATCCAGCACTCAGGTGCCTGAGTGCTAAGGACCCCAGTACCTGGAGAAGGCCAATGGAAACGTCCACACTTCTCCTGGCTGCAGCAGAGAGATGGTTATTTTACAGATGTGGGAACGGACCAGGTGTGGATGCAGCAAAGCACATCACCAGTGTGTGCTCAAAACACTTCAACTCATCCATCCATTTTCTCAACCCGCTTATTCCAGTCAAGTGCCACACGGCGCTGGAGCAAATCCCAGCAGTCAACAGATGAGAGGCATGGCACACCCTGGACAGGTGGCCAGTCTGCACACGTTTACTTCCACAGGGATCCTCTCTGTCTTCGTGGACACTTCCAATGGCATTTTTGTCTGTTCAGTGATGACAAGAAGCGGTTTACTAAGAGTGTTTAGCTTGCAACATGCCATTACATTAATTAAACGGTTAGCTGCGATGATATTTGTGTTCTAGATTAATAACATAGATTAATAATGTGCAGATTACTTTTTTGTCCTGACTGAAAAGATGGCCCCAAAATGACTACAAATACTTCCTGTGGTGTAAAATGGTGAACTTGTCCTTTAATGGCTGTGACAACACCAGCTCCATCCAAACTTAATAAATTAATCTTAGCCGAGATCATTTTTTTTCTCTTGATATATCATTTGAACTATACACATCACTTCTGACTATTTCCTTTCCATTTAGGAGATACAGCGGTGGAACTGTTGACTGTCCTGCATCATGACGTCTGAGCAGAAAAATTATTGAAATGACAAAATGACACCGTACTCCACACATCATTCTTGGTGATTAAATTCTAGGCTCATGAAGATTACTGCAATGCCTTTTTCTTTGCTGCTAAGCTTATATTTTGCTGTGGCCATACGGTAACCAGACACCTTACCCAGGAGGCCGCCCTTTGTTCTACGTGACCCTAATGAACGTGGTACTAGCCTTTAGCAGTCACCTGAGCCCATGCCCTTCTCTAGGATTTCAGCCCAATGCGAGCTGTCCATCTCCACCTGCCTTGTGCCCAGACTGAAGGAGCAGGCACACCTGAGCTCACTGCTCTGGCCCAGGATCACTCGAGTCTGCCAAGCTGCAGATCTGGTTTCCCACCATCACAGAACATGATAGTCATCGTCTACATCCGTCTTCTCTGCTCCTCTATCTTGTTTTTTCAGACCAACAAATGGTCAGAATGCACTTTATTACTCGGATCATATTAAAGTTCAAGCCAGATTTCCTTGATGGATCTAGACTGAGCTTAGCGTCTTTCCTCTGATAAAAAAAAAAAGTTGCTATTTTTTGTTTGAATATTCAATTACAAGAATCAGCAGAAATATATCTGCTGTTCAGAATGTTTGCTGAAAAAGAGATATTTTCTTCTTCCACATTTCACATCTAACTAGAGGACTGCACTCAGAGCGCAAACCTCCGCCAACACAAGTTTCCAATTCCACAAACATTTTACCTTGGAAAAAATTTTCAAGGTCAAAGTTGTGTTAGTAGTGGCTTTTCATGAGCTAAATCAAATGTGATCAAATGTCAGGAGTATGTATTTAGTTCATGCTGTTGTGTGTTGGGGGGGGCGTGGCTGGATGTTTTGGTGTTCTTTTCTTTTCTTTGCTCTCCAGGTGGCATGAGGGCTGATTTGTCTGTGAAGAAGGTGCTGGCTGAAGAGTCTTCACCCTCATCAACATCATGGAAAGCACCTGTGCTTGGTGCTCACGTGCAACCTGGACGACTTGCAGCTGAAGCAGATAATTGGATGGCGTTCTGCATTTAAGTCATGTGTGATTCAAGCAGAACTGCCGGGAACTCGACCTTGTGACGTTCGTTTGTGAGACGCTGAGGACCGCGCCTGGGTTTGACACATCGAGCCCGTGAAGCAGGGAGGGGTGAGGACACATGCTGTCAGCACACACGAAAGGTAATTAAGTGTTTAGGTACTTGTTGATAGTAACTTGGTGTTTTGTTACACAGTATATTGGAATTGTAAAGAGAATTGCGTAGTTTGCTTCTCACTGCGGTGGCGTGAAGGATAAGTGATCCTCCACTTGTTGTGAGAAGCTGCTCATTTGCATAAAGTAAAAGAAAGGACACTGACCTGAGTGTGTTGCTGGCAGCGTGTGTTTATTGGAAGATATAGTTGTATCTGTTGATTTACCTCACCGTCTCTTTGCTTCACAGAGAATCAGTTTGTCGTGTCCACCTGGGGGGTGTTTGGCGGTGGTAGGAAGTCCAGGAGCGCCGGCTTTAATCCTTGCGGGCGCTGGAGAGCGAGCCACGATAACTCCACCAGAGGGACGTTGTTTTTTTATGTTTTTACACTTTTTAACACAGGTGTATAATAAATTGTTTTTGTTGTTGGAACCGCTTTCTGGTTATTTTTAGCGCTGGGTCCTGTCTGACGCAGGTTCGCTCCTCAATCCGCGTCGACACATAACAGAAGTTCCCGGCCATTCCATAATGGACCCAGCGGCAGAAGCGGTTCCTTTTGCCGAAAAGATTCAAGAACACTTGGAGAAAATATGGGAGCAATTACAGCACCTCGCAAATCAAATTAAACAAACAGACGCCCGTGTTACGGAGCTTGCAGCTCAAGCTGTTCCGCTTCCCGCAGCATTACGGGGCGTGTTTGTAGACGGGTTAAATGAGTCATTAAAAGACGAGCTGGCGGTCCGTGATGAGCCAAACGATTTAGACGAGCTAATATCGTTGGTGATTCGTCTGGATGATCGGATGAAGGAGCGTGGACGCGAGAGAGGACGCCCATCAGAGCGGTTTTTTTTGTCTCGGGGCTTTCCCCGACACAAAGCTGGGCCGCCTCTTCTTCGCCCCACTGAGGCTCCTCCGACGGGACCTCCGGCTCCTCCTATTGACGAGCCCATGCAGCTCGGACGAGTCGAGATTCCTGTATTGCCCCGACACGTAAGCGTCAAGAGCAATAACGGTGACATAACTCCAAGTGTTCTTGGACAGGCAACAGAACCCACATAAAAAAAAAAAAATAAAAAAAAAATATATATATAAAATAAAAAAACATTTCTAGCACACGTAAATGTTTGGTTTCTTTAATCAGGGGTTAGACTTGTTTGGGGAGGTAGGGGCGTATCTGGTGGAGTGATAGGCGGTCAGAAGCCCGCCTGGGCTCACTTACCTGTCAATTGTGTATGTGTTTTTAGGTATTTTCTGTTTGGGTTGTTGGGTCGTTTTGTTTTGTTGTTTTTATTTCTCTACATTCCTAACCCCAACCTCACTTGCCCTTAGACCGCTTGTCTTGTGGGTTGTGGGGTGGTGCACGTTGGTCACGCTGAGCATTCTCAGAAGACCTCTGCACCTAGGGGGGGGGGGTGTTAGAGGCGTTCTTTTTGGTTTGGTTAGGGCCCGGTTCCACTCCAGCCTCGGTGAGCCTTTGGACCGATTGTCATGGGTGTTGCCGGGGTGTGGTGCAGCGGAGACATGCCTCAGTCGGAGGGGTGGGCCGATCTGTTGCTGTTTGCCATTTCGGTAGTTCCACCCCTCCCGAGTGGCTGGGGTATGGTCGAGTTGGGGCACCGGACGTATTTCCGGTTCTCCGCTGCGCTTTGGGGTTGGAGCTGGGTTAGTTTTTACCTGTTCCCTTCTCCGGCTTGATATTTTGAGCCGTTCGCCGAAATTGAGCCGCCGAAGGCTCTGGGAGGGACCTGGGGTCTTTCGAGGTGCCGGGGAGGGTAACAGGGTTTACAGTCATTTTATATCCCCCCGGGGTTGTTTGTGGTAGTCCTCCGGGGGTTGATGTTTGATTTTGTTCTGTTTCCTTCCGGGTTCCACCTCCAGGGTTGATGGGATGGTCCTCTGGGGGGGAATTGGCTTGGGGCCAACTGGCCAAGTGTGACCGGGTCTGGGGTTCCGGGGTTGTGGGGAGGGTACCTCCTGGGGTTGATGGTACGGTCCCCTGGGGGGCGCCGTTTTGCTCCATGTATACCTGGGGACCTGTGTGGGATCATGGTTCTGGCTGTTCCTCCTGGAACTGGCGATGAAGGCCTTCTGGGGGGGGGTTGGACTCTGCAGGTCATTCTGGGGGGGTTGTTTGTTATTTTTCTTTTATGCATTTCTGTTTGTATTGTGTTTGTGGGGCTGTGTTGGGTTGTGGCATTTGGGAGTTTTTCTTTTCTTCCCGGGGTTTGATGGGACGGTCCCCTGGGGAGGTTTTGGGTGGGTTTTATGTTTTTTTTTTTTTTCTGTGTTGGAGTGTATTGGGGAATGTTTTGGGGCTTTTGTTTTCCAGCCGGCCTTCCAGCTGCGGTGCCTGTCTTGTCGTCTGCTTCCTGACGTGGACCCCGGAGGGAGGGGCTGTTCTCGGGCCTGGTCTGTTCGGTTGCCGGGAGGCTTCCCGTTGATGGGGGGGTACTGTTGTGTGTTGGGGGGGGCGTGGCTGGATGTTTTGGTGTTCTTTTCTTTTCTTTGCTCTCCAGGTGGCATGAGGGCTGATTTGTCTGTGAAGAAGGTGCTGGCTGAAGAGTCTTCACCCTCATCAACATCATGGAAAGCACCTGTGCTTGGTGCTCACGTGCAACCTGGACGACTTGCAGCTGAAGCAGATAATTGGATGGCGTTCTGCATTTAAGTCATGTGTGATTCAAGCAGAACTGCCGGGAACTCGACCTTGTGACGTTCGTTTGTGAGACGCTGAGGACCGCGCCTGGGTTTGACACATCGAGCCCGTGAAGCAGGGAGGGGTGAGGACACATGCTGTCAGCACACACGAAAGGTAATTAAGTGTTTAGGTACTTGTTGATAGTAACTTGGTGTTTTGTTACACAGTATATTGGAATTGTAAAGAGAATTGCGTAGTTTGCTTCTCACTGCGGTGGCGTGAAGGATAAGTGATCCTCCACTTGTTGTGAGAAGCTGCTCATTTGCATAAAGTAAAAGAAAGGACACTGACCTGAGTGTGTTGCTGGCAGCGTGTGTTTATTGGAAGATATAGTTGTATCTGTTGATTTACCTCACCGTCTCTTTGCTTCACAGAGAATCAGTTTGTCGTGTCCACCTGGGGGGTGTTTGGCGGTGGTAGGAAGTCCAGGAGCGCCGGCTTTAATCCTTGCGGGCGCTGGAGAGCGAGCCACGATAACTCCACCAGAGGGACGTTGTTTTTTTATGTTTTTACACTTTTTAACACAGGTGTATAATAAATTGTTTTTGTTGTTGGAACCGCTTTCTGGTTATTTTTAGCGCTGGGTCCTGTCTGACGCAGGTTCGCTCCTCAATCCGCGTCGACACATAACACATGCACTTGAATCAAAGTTTTTTCATGGTGTTGTCAGTTTTTTGTTTTTTTTTAAGCTTTTAGTTTCTGAATTATTTTTTTACATAACATTGGTTATCTCAGCTATGCAGAGTTTGTCATAGCTTTTTGGCACTTTGTTTCCAACTTATAACTGGAAGATAGACAAACAGGCACAAAGCTGGAACCTCCATCCAATTTTGGATAACAGAAAAAAAGAGAGTGATTGGGACACTTTTGATTGAGCTATAATGCAAAATGTACACCAAATAGGCTTTTCAATATTAAATTCAAATGTCACAAAATCCACAACCTGGATCAGATCTGGATCAAACTTTATCAAGTGATAGTGAGTGCCAGTCTGTACCTCACTTTCAAATATGAGAGTGATTGGGGCATGATTGATTACGATATAATGTAAAATAAACATTAAATGGGATTTTCAATGTTAAATTTAAATGGCCACAAAACTTGTAATCCAGATCAGATCTGGATCAAACTTTGTCAGTCAATAAAGGATACCATTTTCCACCATGCTCTAAAACATCAAAGAAAAAAACATCTTTTTTTGACAGTTATGAAATTTTTAAAATTCATTCAATGATAAAGGATAGGGATTTTTCCCCGACTTTGAGCTTGATAACTGAATCAGTTCTTGCCTATCAGGATATGAATTTTCAAAAATTCATAATGATATATGAAAAATTGTGGGTTCCAGGCTGTTCACAAACAAACGCTGTGGTGAAAACATAACCTCTGCCCAACTTTGTTAGTGAGGTAATTATCCAACATCTATTCGCACAACTAAACAGTCACTGAAAAAATGTGTAAAGGAAAAAAAAATCCAATTATTCTGTGCCTCCAGCTTCTCAAATGTGAGAATTTAGTGCTTAAACACAGGTTATGATCAAGACAAATTGTATTCATAAACACAACTGTCATTCCATCCTTAATGCTAGTAATTATTTTTGGTTGCTTGTTTTTGGAATTTGCTTAAGATTTTGCTTCGGAACATCAGACTAAAATTTGAGCCATAGAAGCCTTTCATCTCATTTATTAAAAAGATGAGGACAGAAGAAAATTAGGTCTAGGACTATTTAATTATAGAGAGACCAACAGAGCTCTTGTTTGTTTTCCTTTCTTTTTCTTTCTTTTTTAAGCATTGTATACAAGTCCTGTTTTGTGCCTGTATTACCTTGAAAAAAAAAATTATAAAAATAGTTATGGGGAAAAAAGGTTGAGCCATATGCAGATTTATATTAATTTTTTAAATTATAATTTGAACATTGAGTATTTGTGAAACAGCAACTCATCTGTATGTGCTGAGTGGCCACTAGATTCTTCAGAATTTGATGAAAAAGTAAAAAAAAGCCTTATCCATTGATGTTTTACAGAATTAAATGGACCCCAAGATGTGGAGCACACTGCTTTTTATAATGAAAATAATGTTTTAAAGATATGTTTAATAGCTGACGAGACATAAAAAAAATGGTAACTGTATTTAAGTCTACAGCATGCAGTCAGGGGAAAAACTGCTAGCAATAAACATAGTTAGTATATGTGGTTATCATATGGAGTCATGCTAAGAGTTAGCATCAGCTGTGGTTAGCATGATCCCATATGAACATACTAACATAACATCTGAGGTCCTTACAAAGCAGTGCAACACACATAAAAAAAAAATAAAACAGTATATCTTCTCCAAAGTGCTTTTTGTCTTACACGTGGCGACCATACATCAAGAAAATTAGCTCAGTTTTTTCCTGCATCCACGCTAACAATCAAACACACCTTGGAGTTAAAACACAACTTGATGCGGCAGTAATTTATCACATGGACACACAAAGAGTTATACATTTTGTGGAAAGGCCATCTTTTATAAATGGTAGGATAAACATTGCAGGCATCAGCAGTACCCATCTAGTTTTGCTGAACTGCAGATTAGTCATCAAATCGCTTCTTCTCATGAGAGAAGATGGCACGATAAGACGGAGACAGCGACAAAGTGACACAGATTGAGAGGACAAACAGGATAAAGGAAACATGACCCTGTCTGATGGAAAATTCTCCAGACAAGGAGTTGTGTGCTTGCTGACAGAGGTGGTTGTGAGTCTGCTGAGTCACTGTTGTGGTTGGAATGTATGACTGTGTCCATGTTACTACACTGTATTATTGTTTGTGAATGACAAGGCCAGTGTGGAAACGAACCATTCTTTGTGCCTTCAAATGCAGATTCGACGGTGTTTTTCAGTGCCCACGGGTTATACGTCAAATGTCTAAAAAACTAAAATGGTTCAGAGTAAGCAGTGAGAAATACAGCTGGCTGGACGGAGTGAAGCCAAGAAGGTACTCACCAAGAGGAAAAGCTAACTGACAGATTAAGGGCAGGCAAATGTGAGGCAATGAATGCTAAAAAAAATGGGTGACTGGTTGAAAGAAATCAAACCATTGTCACACACAAAGCATCTGCTACGGACCTACAGCTGTGACTGAACTACACCAACTGCTCTGTTCACCTCTGCCAAGAAAACTATATTGATACACTTAACAAGGAGGCTGTCTGATCACCTGTTTTTACTTGTTTATGTGTTAGCAAGATTATGCAAATCCTAATGAACAATTTGTAATGTGACTTGGTTTGGCATGGAGCATGGGTCAAAATTAGAACCTATTACATTTCTATATAGATCCAGATCAAGGGGTGGAACCTTTGAATCCTACAATTATTACAGACAACAGCAATCGGGATCAAAGGTCATTCAACAGCATCAAAGCTTAGTAACCAAGATACGAGGTCTATTAGAAAAGTATCCGACCTTATTATTTTTTTCAAAACCATATGGATTTGAATCACGTGTGATTGCATCAGACAAGCTTCACCCTCGTGCGCATGCGTGACTTTTTCCACGCCTGTCGGTTGTGTCATTCGCCTGTGAGCAGGCTTTGAGTGAGGAGTGGTCCAGCCCCCTCGGCAGATTTTCATTGTCAGGAAATGGCGGAATGATTTGGGCTTTTTTTCCATCAGAATTTTTTCAGAAACTGTTAGAGACTGGCAGCTGGAAACCATTAGAAAAATTTATCTGGCTTTCGGTGAAAATTTTATGGGCTTCACAGCGAATAAGGACTGTTACTACAGCTTTAAGGACGCTCGGCGCGCCGCGCTCCGTGCCGCCATCGAGAGCCACAAACCACCGGATCATTTCTAAATGGATGGCTCTGTGGTTCCGAGACCGTCGTGTGCACTTTCTCTGGTTATCACAAGAGCTGGACATCATCCATTTTCCAGCAGATTTCACTTTTAACAAGAGATTTTGTCATGGAAAGCCGAGCAGAGGCTTCGCGCGTCACGATGGATTTGCTGATGGAGCGAGACAAAGGAACTCCTCCGTTTTGGTCTCACAGGACGGCTTTGAGATGGCGTTCAGACAGCTGTCGGTGGTTTTTCCATCGAGTGATTATCCGAGAAATTGTGGATGTGCCTGGACATGCCAGAACATGTCCTGTGAGGCTTCATCACGGCGTTGCTTTGCGCCATGCGACACCGCCGCGATGCGCGGAATTCCTCTGCATGTCTGTCTCAATGTGCCGAAAAAGTGCTGATGTCCACGTCTTTTCACAATTCCTGTACTAGTCAGACGACGTCCCGGATAAAACACAGCGTCGAGTTTGGAAATGAACGGCACATTCCACTGTTACAGGAGTTTTTGTCATGGAAAGAGGAGCGGAGGCTTCACGCGTCGCGGCGGTGCCGCATGGTGCACAGCAACGCCGTAATGAAGCCTCATGGGACATGTTCTGGCATGTCCAGGCACATCCACAATTACTCGGATAATCACTCGTTGGAAAAACCACCGACAGCTGTCTGAACGCCATCTCAAAGCCGTCCTGTGATATCAAAATGGAGGTGTTCCTTTGTCTCGTTCCATCAGCAAATCGGTCGTGACGCGCGAAGCCTCCGCTCGGCTTTCCATGACAAAATCTCTTGTTAAAAGTGAAATCTGACGGAAAATGGCTGATGTCCAGCTCTTGTGATAACCAGAGAAAGTGCACACAACGGTCTCGGATCCACAGAGCCATCTGTTTAGAAAGGATCCGGTGGTTTGTGGCTCTCGATGGCGGCACGGAGCGCGGCGCGCCAAGCGTCCTTAAAGCCGTCCTTAAAGCTGTAGTAACAGTCCTTATTCTTTGTGAAGCCCATAAAATTTTCACCAAAAGCCAGATAAATTTTTCTAATGGTTTCCAGCTGCCAGTCTCTAACAGTTTCTGAAAAAATTCTGATGGAAAAAAAGCCCAAATCATTCCGCCATTTCCTGACAATGAAAATCCGCCGAGGGGGCTGGACCACTCCTCACTCAAAGCCTGCTCACAGGCGAATGACGCAACCGACAGGCATGGAAAAACTCACGCATGCGCACGAGGGTTCAAGCTTGTCTCACGCAATCACACGTGATTCAAATCCATATGGTTTTTGAAAAAAATAAAAAGGTCAGTTTCTTTTCTAATAGACCTCATATAAAAAGTTATCAGGTCAACCAATCAGGATTAGAAATCAGCTTTCAGCATCAAAGATAAAAGTCAGAGGAATATGCTCTACAGAGTGCCCTTCTAGTTACCTCTGTTTTTAAGATAAGCCAAAAACTAATCAACTTATGATTAAACTATGTAGAAATATCACTTGTCATGAACGGAAGAAGTTCAGGGTGGCTGTAGCTCAGGCAGTAAAACACTTTGACCATTAACCACGTGTTGGAAGAGTTCGCGACCACCACAACAAACCCTTAGGGCACATATCAGAAGGCCAGCGTATCTCCACCAGAAGGCCCTTCAACCATATGTATGACTTTTCCTGCACTAAACCTCTAAAATGTGAGAATCTGGGAAGATCGTCGGCATGGTAACTCATGAATGAATGGACATAGAAATTTCCACTTTTACATAACTGAATATTAATGAGGAAGAAGGGATTACAGTTTAGTGTATCTGCTCTTACTTGATCATGAGATAATCAATAACTAAATACCATGTTGTCAAAGCATCTGCTCCTTCCATCTAATATATACGAGGTCTGTCCATAAAGTATCGTACCTTTTTATTTTTTTTAAACTATATGGATTTCATTCATATGTTTTTACGTCAGACATGCTTGAACCCTCGTGCGCATGCGTGAGTTTTTCCACGCCTGTCGGTGACGTCATTCGCCTGTGAGCACGCCTTGTGGAAGGAGTGGTCCCGCCCCGTCGTCGGATTTTCATTGTCTGGAAATGGCGGAATGATTTGGGGTTTTTTTCCATCAGAATTTTTTCAGAAGCAGTTAGAGACTGGCACCTGGAAACCATTCGAAAAATTTATCTGGCTTTCGGTGAAAATTTTACGGGCTTCACAGAGAATAAGGTGTTGCAGTTTGGTTATGCTGGGCGTTTCCCGGGTAACCTCTGCACCCGGGAGGGGGGGGGGGGGTTTGGGGTATTTTTTTTAATTTTTTTTTACTTCCCTGTCTTCTCCTCTGGCCCCAGCCGTGTGAGCCATAGGTTGTCGGCGTTGCTGGGGTGGTGCAGTTTGGTTGTGCTGGGCGTTTCCCAGGTAACCTCTGCATCTGGGGGGGGGGGGGGGGTTCGGGGTGTTTTTTTTGTTGATTCCCTGTTCCACCTCCGGCTTCAGCGCGCCTTTGAGCCGTATGCCATCGGCGTAGCCAAGGTTTGGGGCAGTGGAATATACCCGCAGCTGGTGGCTGGTTTAAAAGTCGGAGGGGTGGCGCCGTCTTGTGCCGTACGCCATTACCGCTGTTCCACTCCTCCCGGTTGACTTTTGGGGTATAGTCGTGGTTGGTGACACTGGACGTACTTCCAGTTTCCACTGCGCTGAGGGGGTGGGGTTGGGGTTGTTGTTTTGTTTGTATGTTGTTGTTTTTTTTCCCCCAGTTTCCACCCTCAGGGTGTGACTGTGGTGTCCTCTGGGGGGGAAAGGACTGTGGGTCCATCTAGCCGTAGACGGCCAGGGCTGGGTCTGTTAGTCATGGGGGGGGGGGCGTTTCCTGGGGTTTGATGGAACGGTCCTCTGGGAGGCGCTGGGAGTCCCCGTGGGTGACTTTGGATTCCAGAGGGACCTCGGCTGTGGTTATTACTCCTGGAGCTGGCGGGATGTCCTCTGGGAGGTGTTGGTCCCTACATGTCGTCCGTGGGGGGGGGGGGGGGGGGGGGTGTAAGAGTTTTTTTTTTTTTTTTTCTGCAAGCTTAAGTTTGGGTTGTGTTTTTTCTTTTCTCCTCTTCCCGGGGTTTGATGGGACGGTCCTCTGGGGAGGGGGGGTTGGTATGGTTGTTTGTGTTTGTCTTTTTTTTCTTTTTTGTCTTATGACTAAGCAGACTTTAACACACAGTCGGAAGAAGGCTGAGTGCACAGGTTCAAGAACTCCTGGCCAAAATTATGCAAAGTGAACAACTAAAGTAAGAGTCGACAGGAATGAACGCAAAGATGCAGTCAGAGGTGGAGACTCTAACAGGTTTGCTAAATGAAACAGAGGGCAAGACCATTAAAGTCAACAAAGGATATCTCTGCACTGGAGTGTCAGCTGCGGAGCAGTCTACTGCAGACAGGCTCAGGGTGAGAAAGGATGAGCTCCAGGATGAGAGTGATAGTCTCGGCACAAAGTTCCCTGTTGACAGAACAGGCGGCTGGAAGCGTGCATTATCCAGCTGAAGGAAGAACTAGAGAAGCTCAACATTGAGATGATCAATGACTGCATGAAGAAATTAACATTGCAGGTGGAGCAGCTGATGATGGAGCTGTCGTCAGAGCACAGTAACGCACAGCTCCTGGAGACGGGCCTTTCCCAGCTGGATTGTCAGCACAAGGAGCTGAAACTGAAGCTGCAGGAGGTGTTTTTTTTGTTCCCAGCCAACATTCCAGCCATGGTCCCTGGAGGGGGGCTTTGTTTTTTCTGGCCCAGGTCCGTGTGGTCGCCGGGAGGCTTCCCGTGAGGGTGGGGTACTGTTGTGGGCTGGGGTGTTTGGCTGGCTTGGTTTTTGTTTTCTGTTTCTCCCACCAGGTGGTATGCATTCATGACTGAGTGGCTGAGCATTAGGACCTCACCCTGAACACCTGAGGCTTGTCATCAGGACTCACAGCTGTGGTGTATTTTGTCTTGATCAGAGATTGCTGCATTTAAACCTTGAATGCACAGTGTGTGATTGCCAGAGACTCGACCTTGTGAGCAGACGTGTGAGATCGACGTCAGGAGAACAATCTCACCATCACGGACGCAGAGACCGCTCCAGGTTTGACGCCACAGTCTGTGAAGGAGGATTGGGTGAGGTCTCACGCTCTTCAGCACACTTCCTGAGGTAATTTGGTTTTGGTGACTTTTATGAAGTAATGACAGTGGATTTGGTGTCCCTCACACCTTGTGTTATTGGGCTGTCACATTATGCTAATTGTCTAATCAGCTTCTGCTGCAGTGGAGATTTGAACTGAGTTGTTCCGTGCCTGCAGGGTAAGAAGCTGATGTATTGATTTAAGCCAGGAAGTGTTTGCTGATTGCGTGCACCTTTGAGTTGTGTCTCTCTGTGTGGAGTTGGACTCACCTCCATGTTTTCTTTCTTCACAGACTTGGTTTGTCGCGGCCACCTGGGGGGTGTCGGCGGGGTCCCTGGGTCCAAACTGCTGTGGCTCCGGACCGTTTGCGCTGTTGAGAGCGCGCCGTGTTTCCACCTCACCAGACCGCAGACTTTTTAGTTGTTTAGCACGTCACTCACTGTTATGTTTATTAAATTCTGTTATCCTTTGAACCGTGCTCTGCTTATTTTATGCTGGGTCCTTTCAAACGTTGGGTCGGTGCTCCGACCGCGTCCGACACATAACATAAGGTCTGTTAGTACAGCTTTAAGGACCCCTTTAAGGATGCTCGGCGCACCGCGCTCCAAGCTGCGACGACGCGGCACAAGCCACCGGACCATTTCTAAACGGATGGCTCTGTGGATACGAGACCGTCATGTGCTCTTTCTCTGGTTATCACAAAAGCTGGACATCAGCCATTTTCTGGCAGATTTCACTTTTAACAAGAGATTTTGTCATGGAAAGCCGCGCAGAGGCTTCGCGCGTAAAGACCGATTCGCTTTGGAAGCGAGACAAAGGAACACCTCCGTTTCGGCGTGTCAGAGGACAAGTTTGGACATGTCCAGCTCTCCACAATTTCACTGATACTTACTGGACTGGTAAGCATTGAAAGCCGAGACAGACATGTCCGAACTTGTCCTCTGAACTTGTGCCGCGTCGTCGCAGCTCGGAGCGTGGTGCGCCGAGCGTCCTTAAAGCTGTACTAACAGACCTTATTCTCTGTGAAGCCCATAAAATTTTCACCGAAAGCCAGATAAATTTTTCGAATGGTTTCCAGGTGCCAGTCTCTAATAGCTTCTGACAAAATTCTGATGGAAAAAAACCCCAAATCATTCCACCATTTCCAGACAATGAAAATCCGACGACGGGGCGGGACCACTCCTTCCACAAGGCGTGCTCACAGGCGAATGACATCACCGACAGACGTGGAAAAACTCACGCATGCGCACGAGGGTTCAAGTTTGTCTGACGTGAAAACATATGAATGAAATCCATATAGTTTAAAAAATAAAAATAAAAAGGTACGATACTTTATGGACAGACCTCGTATATTCACAGCAGACAGTCCGCATAATAGCTGACCTACAGTGTCTTGCAGAAAAACAGGACTACGGTTGTTGCTGATCTTATATATATATATATATATATATATATATATATATAATACAAATAATGGATGGTAAGGAGTCCAACATAGAGAAATATTGGATGAAGATAGTGCATGATGATTAAAAACAGAAGCTGGCTGACTGAGCTCAGTCACAGGCAGCTTCCCACGTGCCCTGCTTTAATATGACCTCTCCTCCACTGCTCATCATTCTCTGCACGCCAGAAACCAGGATTATTGGTGTTCTTTGTGCCATTCAAAAGTCAGCCCTCTATCTGCTCTTTTAATTGTACTCAAACCTCTTTCTCACAGTGAGGGTACTGATAAGTGTCCACCGTCCTGTCTACAACTGAATCATGTCTGTCCAGGGTGGACGGCTGATCTAAGACCACTGACCACAACAAAAGTGACTCACAATGAAACAAACATCTAATCCTTATGCAGCACTGCGTGACTTGTCACTCACAACTCAATGAGTCATGAACACAAGGATCAGACTCACATTCAGTACGTCTCAGTGAAAATAAGTGGTCAAAAAGAACCACTTCATCTCAATCAGTGGCTAACAGGCTATGACGTGCTGGCAGATGATACCATGAACAAACAGAGACAAAATCAAACACATACATACAATTTTTTTAAACAACATAAATGGTTTAAAGTTTCTTTTTCGTTTTAATAGCTTGGGCTCGATATAGTTATTAAAAGTTACATATGTAAATCACGTTATTTCTCATGGTGTTGCATCATTTATTATGCATCAGATTAACGCGTACTAAAAGTAACTGTTTTTTCTTTTTCTTGAGTCATAAATTTGAGTGGGCCAAAGTTATTGCCTTCTGAGGACATTCAAATTTTTGTCAAGTTTCTTTTTATTTATTCGGAGTAGTAAATATTTAAAGTTACATATATCATTGCACATCAGAGGTCACTGTCTGATAAAGCAAAGAGAAGCACGTCATCTGCAAAAAGCAGAGACGCAATGCCTGGCTGCACCTTCATATCTTGTGTGTGTGTGTGTGTGTGTGTGTGTGTGTGTGTGTGTGTGTGTGTGTGTGTGTGTGTGTGTGTGTGTGTGTGTGTTGGGGTGGCGGGGGAGGGGAATCACAATGAGAAATGTGACAAGGGGCAACTGTCAGTGGATCCTGAGAGTTGAACTCTGATCCTGGCTGATGGACTGATGGATGACTTTTCATATTCCGATTACTAAGCTTTGATCCCAATGAATGATCTTGGATCCTCATTACAACTCTTAATCATAATTATAGGATCCAAAAGTTCCACCCCTCAATCTGGACCCATATAAAAATGTAATAGGTTCTTCCTTGGGCCATTCTCCATTATAGACCAGGGGTGGCCAAGTTTGGTCCTCGAGAGCCACATTTCTGACACTCTTAGTTGTCTCCCTGCTCCAACACACCTCAATCCAATGAAAGGCTCATTAAAAGTCTGCTAACGAGTATTTCATTGGATTCAGGTGTGTTGGAGCAGGGAGACAACTAAGAGTGTCAGAAATGTGGCTCTCGAGGACCGAACTTGGCCACCCCTGTTATAGACTGTTCATTGGTATTTGCATAATCATGCTAATACAAGTAAAAACAGGTGATCACACAGCCTCCTTGGTAAGTGTATCAACTAGTCCAGCGGATATGCGTCAATTTTCGATAGAATCGTTCACTTCCGGATAGAAGCATGAAATTTGGCACAAATGTAGCTATCTATGTCCTCTTTCATATAAAAGCAAGACCCGCCCCAGATCTTGCACGGTTCTTGCGTTATTCAAGATGGCGTCCAAGATGGCTGCCAAAAATCACTTTTTTGCAAATAACTATGACTAGTTAGAGCAAAATATTGTATTACTAGTGAATAGAAATATGGCTATTCTGCACATTTTAAGCATAGTTACATGTCTGTATGATGCACAGTTCCTGAGATACATCATTGCAAAGTTTAAAGGATTCCAAGAAATCTGATATATAAGGGCTTAATCTATAACCATACCAATGTAGTAAATAAATCTTTTCTCAGTATCAGGTGGGCTTCACAGATAATTGGCAAAGCTTCTGGGGAAAACCTGGTCTTGTTAGGAGAGACGGCATCCATCCCACTTTGGATGGAGCAGCTCTCATTTCTAGAAATCTGGCCAATTTTCTTAAATCCTCCAAACCGTGACTATCCAGGGTTGGGACCAGGAAGCAGAGTTGTAGTCTTACACACCTCTCTGCAGCTTCTCTCCCCCTGCCATCCCCTCATTACCCCATCCCCGTAGAGACGGTGCCTGCTCCCAGACCACCAATAACCAGCAAAAATCTATTTAAGCATAAAAATTCAAAAAGAAAAAATAATATAGCACCTTCAACTGCACCACAGACTAAAACAGTTAATGTGGTCTATTAAACATTAGATCTCTCTCTTCTAAGTCCCTGTTAGTAAATGATATAATAATTGATCAACATATTGATTTATTCTGCCTTACAGAAACCTGGTTACAGCAGGATGAATATATTAGTTTAAATGAGTCAACACCCCCGAGTCACACTAACTGCCAGAACGCTTGTAGCACGGGCCGAGGCGGAGGATTAGCAGCAATCTTCCACTCCAGCTTATTAATTAATCAAAAACCCAAACAGAGCTTTAATTCATTTGAAAGCTTGTCTCTTAGTCTTGTCCATCCAAATTGGAAGTCCAAAAAAACAGTTTTATTTGTTGTTATCTATCGTCCTCCTGGTCGTTACTGTGAGTTTCTCTGTGAATTTTCGGACCTTTTGTCTGACTTAGTGCTTAGCTCAGATAAGATAATTATAGTGGGCGATTTTAACATCCACACAGATGCTGAGAATGACAGCCTCAACACTGCATTTAATCTATTGTTACACTCAATTGGCTTTGCTCAAAATGAAAATGAGTCCACCCACCACTTTAATCATACCTTAGATCTTGTTCTGACTTATGGTATGGAAATTGAAGACTTAACAGTATTCCCTGAAAACCCCCTTCTGTCTGATCATTTCTTAATAACACTTACATTTACTCTGATGGACTACCCAGCAGTGGGGAAAAGTTTCATTACACTAGAAGTCTTTCAGAAAGCGCTGTAACTAGGTTTAAGGATATGATTCCTTCTTTATTTTCTCCAATGCCATATACCAACACAGGGCAGAGTAGCTACCTAAACTCTGTGAGTGAGATAGATTATCTCATCAATAGTTTTATATCCTCATTGAGGACAACTTTGGATGCTGTAGCTCCTCTGAAAAAGAGAGCCTTAAATCAGAAGTGCCTGACTCCATGGTATAACTCACAAACTCGCAGCTTAAAGCAGATAACCCGTAAGTTGGAGAGGAAATGGCGTCTCACTAATTTAGAAGATCTTCACTTAGCCTGGAAAAAGAGTCTGTTGCTCTATAAAAAAGCCCTCCGTAAAGCTAGGACATCTTACTACTCATCACTAATTTAAGAAAATAAGAACCCCAGGTTTCTTTTCAGCACTGTAGCCAGGCTGACAAAGAGTCAGAGCTCTATTGAGCCGAGTATTCCTTTAACTTTAACTAGTAATGACTTCATGACTTTCTTTGCTAATAAAATTTTAACCATTAGAGAAAAAAATACTCATAACCATCCCAAAGACATATCGTTCTCTTTGGCTGCTTTCAGTGATGCCGGTATTTGGTTAGACTCTTTCTCTCCGATTGTTCTGTCTGAGTTATTTTCATTAGTTACTTCTTCCAAACCATCAACATGTCTATTAGACCCCATTCCTACCAGGCTGCTCAAGGAAGCCCTACTATTAATTAATGCTTCGATCTTAAATATGATCAATCTGTCTTTATTAGTTGGCTATGTACCACAGGCTTTTAAGGTGGCAGTAATTAAACCATTACTTAAAAAGCCATCACTTGACCCAGCTATCTTAGCTAATTATAGGCCAATCTCCAACCTTCCTTTTCTCTCAAAAATTCTTGAAAGGGTAGTTGTAAAACAGCTAACTGATCATCTGCAGAGGAATGGTCTATTTGAAGAGTTTCAGTCAGGTTTTAGAATTCATCATAGTACAGAAACAGCATTAGTGAAGGTTACAAATGATCTTCTTATGGCTTCAGACAGTGGACTCATCTCTGTGCTTGTTCTGTTAGACCTCAGTGCTGCTTTTGATACTGTTGACCATAAAATTTTATTACAGAGATTAGAGCATGCCATAGGCAGTGTTGGGGAAAGTAACTTTGGAAACTTACTTCATTAGTTAATCTATACAGTTATATTTTACAGTTACTTCTTACATTTACTTCATTAGCAGCTGTGGACACCTTGTCGGCAGCTGCTGAATGTAATTAATAAAGTTATTCATAATCTAATTTGGTTATTTTTAAGATTTAGTACTCAGAAAAGTAACTATTAGTTACTTTGCTGATTAGTTACTTTTCTGATTGCTCAATCTTACGAGTAACCAAGTTAGATTACTCGTTACCTTATTAGGTACATTACTTATTAGTTGCAAGTTTTCTGCAGATTCTAATAAAGTAATTGCATAAAGCTGCTAATGAAGTAACTGCATAAAGCACCTGTATAAAGCAACTAAAAAAGTAACTTGTCAAAGTTACTTTTCACAACACTGGCCATAGGTATTAAAGGCACTGCGCTGCGGTGGTTTGAATCATATTTATCTAATAGATTACAATTTGTTCATGTAAATGGGGAATCTTCTTCACAGACTAAGGTTAATTATGGAGTTCCACAAGGTTCTGTGCTAGGACCAATTTTATTCACTTTATACATGCTTCCCTTAGGCAGTATTATTAGACGGCATTGCTTAAATTTTCATTGTTAAGCAGATGATACTCAGCTTTATCTATCCATGAAGCCAGAGGACACACACCAATTAGCTAAACTGCAGGATTGTCTTACAGACATAAAGACATGGATGACCTCTAATTTCCTGCTTTTAAACTCAGATAAAACTGAAGTTATTGTACTTGGCCCCACAAATCTTAGAAACATGGTGTCTAACCAGATCCTTACTCTGGATGGCATTACCCTGACCTCTAGTAATACTGTGAGAAATCCTGGAGTCATTTTTGATCAGGATATGTCATTCAATGCGCATATTAAACAAATATGTAGGACTGCTTTTTTGCATTTGCGCAATATCTCTAAAATTAGAAAGGTCTTGTCTCAGAGTGATGCTGAAAAACTAATTCATGCATTTATTTCCTCTAGGCTGGACTACTGTAATTCATTATTATCAGGTTGTCCTAAAAGTTCCCTGAAAAGCCTTCAGTTAATTCAAAATGCTGCAGCTAGAGTACTGACAGGGACTAGAAGGAGAGAGCATATCTCACCCATATTGGCCTCTCTTCATTGGCTTCCTGTTAATTCTAGAATACAATTTAAAATTCTTCTTGTTACTTATAAGGTTTTGAATAATCAGGTCCCATCTTATCTTAGGGACCTCATAGTACCATATCACCCCAATAGAGCGCTTCACTCTCAGACTGCAGGCTTACTTGTAGTTCCTAGGGTTTGTAAGAGTAGAATGGGAGGCAGAGCCTTCAGCTTTCAGGCTCCTCTCCTGTGGAACCAGCTCCCAATTCGGATCAGGGAGACAGACACCCTCTCTACTTTTAAGATTAGGCTTAAAACTTTCCTTTTTGCTAAAGCTTATAGTTAGGGCTGGATCAGGTGACCCTGAACCATCCCTTAGTTATGCTGCTATAGACTTAGACTGCTGGGGGGTTCCGATGATGCACTGAGTGTTTCTTTCTTGTTTTGCTCTGTATGCACCACTCTGCATTTAATCATTAGTGATTGATCTCTGCTCCCCTCCACAGCATGTCTTTTTCCTGGTTCTCTCCCTCAGCCCCAACCAGTCCCAGCAGAAGACTGCCCCTCCCTGAGCCTGGTTCTGCTGGAGGTTTCTTTCTGTTAAAAGGGAGTTTTTCCTTCCCACTGTCGCCAAGTGCTTGCTCACAGGGGGTCGTCTTGACAGTTGGGGTTTTTCTGTAATTATTGTATGGCTTTGCCTTGCAATATGAAGCGCCTTGGGGCACCTGTTTGTTGTGATTTGGCGCTATATAAATGAAATTGATTTGATTTGATTTATCATTGGACATACACTCAACAAAAATATAAACGCAACACTTTTGGTTTTGCTCCCATTTTGTATGAGATGGACTCAAAGATCTAAAACTTTTTCCACATACACAATATCACCATTTCCCTCAAATATTGTTCACAAACCAGTCTAAATCTGTGATAGTGAGCACTTCTCCTTTGCTGAGATAATCCATCCCACCTCGCAGGTGTGCCATACCAAGATGCTGATTAGACACCATGATTAGTGCACAGGTGTGCCTTAGACTGCCCACAATAAAAGACCACTCTGAAAGGTGCAGTTTTATCACACAGCACAATGCCACAGATGTCGCAAGATTTGAGGGAGCGTGCAATTGGCATGCTGACAGCAGGAATGTCAACCAGAACTGTTGCTCGTGTATTGAATGTTCATTTCTCTACCATAAGCCATCTCCAAAGGCGTTTCAGAGAATTTGGCAGTACATCCAACCAGCCTCACAACCGCAGACCACGTGTAACCACACCAGCCCAGGACCTCCACATCCAGCATGTTCACCTCCAAGATCGTCTGAGACCAGCCACTCGGACAGCTGCTGAAACAATTGGTTTGCATAACCAAAGAATTTCTGCACAAACTGTCAGAAACCGTCTCAGGGAAGCTCATCTGCATGCTCGTCGTCCTTATCGGGGTCTTGACCTGATTCCAGTTCGTCGTCGTAACCGACTTGAGTGGGCAAATGCTCACATTCGCTGGCGTTTGGCACGTTGGAGAGGTGTTCTCTTCACGGATGAATCCCGGTTCACACTGTTCAGTGCAGATGGCAGACAGCGTGTGTGGCGTTGTGTGGGTGAGCGGTTTTCTGATGTCAATCGAGTGGCCCATGGTGGCGGTGGGGTTATGGTATGGGCAGGCATCTGTTATGGATGAAGAACACAGGTGCATTTTATTGATGGCATTTTGAATGCACAGAGATACCGTGACGACATCCTGAGGCCCATTGTTGTGCCATACATCCAAGAACATCACCTCATGTTTCAGCAGGATAATGCACGGCCCCATGTTGCAAGGATCTGTACACAGTTCTTGCATGGCCGGCATACTCACCAAACATGTCACCCATTGAGCATGTTTGGGATGCTCTGGACCGGCGTATACGACAGCGTGTACCAGTTCCTGCCAATATCCAGCAACTTCGCACAGCCATTGAAGAGGAGTGGACCAACATTCCACAGGCCACAATTGACAACCTGATCAACTCTATGCGAAGGAGATGTGTTGCACTGCATGAGGCAAATGGTGGTCACACCAGATACTGACTGGTACCCCCCCCCCCCCAATAAAACAAAACTGCACCTTTCAGAGTGGCCTTTTATTGTGGGCAGTCTAAGGCACACCTGTGCACTAATCGTGGTGTCTAATCAGCATCTTGATATGGCACACCTGTGAGGTGGGATGGATTATCTCAGCAAAGGAGAAGTGCTCACTATCACAGATTTAGACTGGTTTATGAACAATATTTGAGGGAAATGGTGATATTGTGTATGTGGAAAAAGTTTTAGATCTTTGAGTTCATCTCATACAAAATGGGAGCAAAACCAAAAGTGTTGCGTTTATATTTTTGTTGAGTGTACTAAGCCCTCTTTCTCATACTGGGCCCACTGCCTTGTTGCCCAAATCTGCAGATATTTGCAGAACCCTATCATACGACATGCAAAGACCCATTTGATGAAACTTGTCAATTAGGTCTCTTTTACGAGTTTCTGCATGAATCACTAATGCTATATAGATAGCAAGGGGAGTCTCCTTGTCAGCATTATGTTTCAATGACACTGCATTGGGTGATCTTATTTTTTTCACAAAATTGTACATAGGCAATTCAGAAATTGCAGATTAAACAGTGTTGACAGATTCAGCTTGACTTTGCTGGATGATATCTGGGCCTTCAAGAATCATGCTCACCATGGCTTTCAAAGATTCAGGCACACATTTTTTGTGACAATCAGTGCTGAAACAGCCATTGAAGTCTTGCTTGCAGTTAAGCATTTCATTACGAATGATCTTTGCTGCATTTGCTAAAGTTTTGCTCTTACTGTCATAGCTGTTGTCTTTGGCAAATTTCAGAACTTCCCCAATATTCTCTTCAAAAGCTAACAGTATGTCTCGTCCTGATTTGAATGCCTGCAAACCTGACACTTGTGAGAGCAGACGTTCTTTAAGCCGTGTTGAATTTACTTTGTCAGGTGTATGAACCCCGAGCTGTCTAATGCGAGCTTCATAAAGCTTGACCAAATCAGACAGTTTGAAACTGAACACCATATCGTCAGCCTGTTCCTCAACATAGGATGCTAACTCAGCTAGTGGAATACTCTCGGCCCAACTTTGATCATTATTACCTTTGTTAATCTTTCTGCTGTGAGAACGAGCTTTGTTATATAAATTAACCAAGCAACCATTGTGATAAATGATATCTAAGGCATGCATATCTGATCCAGCTAACTTGGCAAGGAGCTTAGTGTCATTAATTTCTTGTGCACACTGTTTGACCTTTTCATCAATTTCCATTGTCCTTGCCTTATGCAATGTTCCTTCATTCTTTTCACAAACACATTTATAGGAAATTCATCTATCTCTTTGGATTTGATCAGATAGTTTGCAAAAGTAGTATAAGCTGAGCCAAATGAGCTTCTGGTACTGTTTGCTGGACATATTACTTTTTCATCTATGTCAGCCTGGCACATCACACACTTTGTCCAGTCAAGTTTACAAGTTGAACGTTCTCTTGCACAGTTTGAAGCCATATTCAGCTTTCCTTCACATATACATCTACGGACAACTACCACCAAAAGTCCAGAATCTAACCATCACCACCAGCTAGCTAGACAGTACAATTAGACATAGCCCAATGCATTGTTACCAGTCATTCTGAGTGTTGGGCAAGTGTGTGCACATGTGACTGCTGACTACACAGCTTGGTAGAGGGCAGCAGTGTGGAGGCCTGAAGGTATGTGGAGGTATGTGCTGGCCTACAGGGACAGTGCATATTCATTCCAATAGTGAGTCTGACAATGCTCTGTGTGATCTGAATAGAACAGATTGTTGCAGTATAGTGGTAAGTGGATCCTTAGTACTTATTAAATACCTAAACTTTATTGACTGCATTCATAATAATATTATTTAATTGTTTTAACAGTTGTAGATGTTGAATCCTGTGCAGCCTATATTTTTTAATGGTGACTGCTGGATTTAGGCCATACATAAGTTGGGTAACAATGCATTTTGTATGAAGTTGATACTTACTATTAATTGATCAAATGTCTGAACACATTGTCACAAACGAAAAAATATTTTGTATAATATGGAAATGTATGTGTGATTGTGTTTATTGTCTGTTTACAGGTATAATTTTTAATAAAGTTTGTATACAAAGTCACCCAGCTATTAGTGTTATATTGAATATACAAAGATCCTGTTGTGAAAGTGTAGGAACACGGAACCACAACAGGGGGCGCAAATGAACGGACAATGGAGAAAGTCAAATCACAAAGTTTTACTGTTGTGAATTCACACAACAAACACAACAGATTACAAATACAGCAGTAACCGAATTCCAAAGGTGTCGTGTGGGCAGGCTCGACGATAGGAGATGTCTGTCCGAGTCGAACCGGAACCACCCGATTTCCTCTGCCACCGAACCCCGGGGATACTGGAGCCGCCAAGTCCCGAACCCCAGGTGGCCACTGCCTCCGCTCGTCGGATCCGGTACTGCTGGCAAGGAACAGAAACAGTCAGGTGTGGGTGCGGCTGCACCCAGCAACACACAGGGTGGAACACCACCTCCACCTCTTGTCAGGAAAACACTAAAGTGCAGGAGTGTGAGTACTTATCCAAATACTGTTTCCTGCTGCTCTTCTTTCTCTCTGTATAAAGGCAAAAGGTAATTAAGATTGATATAATCGGCTGGATACGTTACCTCCTTGGTAAAACGATATCTCGGCAATGAGGTGGAGATGCCGTCCTGCTGATATACCTCCCTGTTGATTGATATCAGCTGTCTCGTCTCAGGTGATGGGTGACAGCTGTCACCCTGGCTGCTCCTGTGAGGCGACAGCGCCCTCTGGTGCCTGGAGCCCGCACTCCAGACAGGGCGCCCTCTGGTGGTGGTGGGCCAGCAGTACCTCCTCTTCGGCGGCCCACACAACAGATCCACTACTGTTAACTGATTTAAAAAATTGTATCTTTAAAACTATTCATGCTACAAGCTTGTAATTAGGCTCAAAATGTGCAGAATAGCCATATTTCTACACAATGGTAATACAATATTTTGCTCTAACTAGTCATAGTTTTGAGTTATTTGCCAAAAACAGATTTTTGGCAGCCATCTTGGATGCCATCTTGAATAACGCAAGAACCATGCAAGATCTGAGGTGGGTCTTGCTTTTATATGAAAGAGGACATAATTAGCTACATTTGTGCCAAATTTCATGCTTCTATCCGGAAGTGAATGATTTTTCTACATATCCGCTAGACTAAACAAGGTTTTCTTGGCTGAAGTGAACGCAACAGTTGGTATAATTCAGTCACAGCTGTAGGTCCACAGCAGATGCTATTGCATCAATTCAATTTATTTCATTAATATAGCACCAAATCATAACAAAGATGCCTCAAGGCTTCACACGAGTAAGGTCTAACATGCGATGCACGTGATGATTGATTGATGGCTTGCTTTCAACCAATCATTCATTTTTTAGCATTCACTGCCTCATGTTTACCTGTCTGCCTGCTCTTAATCTGTCAATTAGCTTTTCCACTCTGCGAGTACCCTCTCGGCTTCAGTCTGTCCAGCCAACCGTATTTCTCACGCCTCTCCAGAACCATTTCAGTTTTAGTGAACGCGCATATTATATCTATCTTGAAAATTATTCTACAAGGGAGAGACACACATCCCTAACAACTATCCAGTAGTGTTCAGCTATCTTAAGCAACTGACAGAGCCAAATTGGAACTCGATCCTTCAGGAAGCCATGGCTAATGGGCTATGACTTCCCTGCAGAGAAAAGGAACTCAAACCCACAAACAATGAACCAAATAAACAAATCTTTTTAAATGAGCAGTGCCACGACCAGTGATGCCGGTAACGCGTTACTTAGTAACGCGTTACTCTAATCTGACCACTTTTTTTAGTAACGAGTAATCTAACGCGTTAATCTTTCCAAATCAGTAATCAGATTAAAGTTACTTCTCCATGTCACTGTGCGTTACTATTATTTTTCATTGTGGGTCGATAACAGCATTAAACTTGGTCCGTGGGCAGGAGGTCGGGGTTCGACTGAACTGCTCACTTTCAGCGAGCTGTGAGCTTTTAATCCGCGGTTTTTTGCAGCTGCTCGACTCGTCCTCACCTCTTAAAGCGCGGTGATCAGCACACCTGCACTGAACTTTACAAAGACATTTTTATACTTTTTTTCCTCCTTTATTTAGAATTGTGAGCTGAGCCGCTCTGTATCTGGTCGTTAAAAACAGCTGATCCTCCGCGACGCGTCAACAACTAACACTATTTTCCACTCAAATGCACCTAAACTCTCTTTCTGAGGACCACATGATGTGAAAACGCAATAAAACTTTCTTACCTGTAAATCTGGTCATGTTTTCTGCATAAATAAATGTTACCCATTCTTTGTGCTCAAACGCCAAAGCAGGGGCGAATCTAGATGGAATGGGGGCGTGGGGCAAGGATGTGCCCCCTCCCCCACAACACCCCTAGATTAAAGGTGCAATTTTGAAGCCGTTTTTTACTACAACTAATATTGCTTAAAATAATAATAATTTCGACAAGTAAAATGTTTAGAGAGAATTTAAATGTTAGAAAAATGTTAGAATTTAATAGTTACCTTTATAAACAATGTAGGCTCGAAATTGCAAGTTTTACTGTTACAGTGCTGTCAACAGTTAAATATGAGGTCAAGAAAGACGTCTTTATTTTACTTTTTATAAAACAAGTATTTATTTTCATTGAAGTCAAGAAAGGGTGACTATAAAGTGAGTTTTGGCAAAACAGGTATCATTGTCATGTTGAGGTGGCAGAGGGTTGTTGTCGGCAGCTGGGAAAAGTAACTAAAAAAGTAACTAGTAATCTAACTTAGTTACTTTTACAATTGAGTAATCAGTAAAGTAACTAAGTTACTTTTACAATTGAGTAATCAGTAAAGTAACTAAGTTACTTTTTCAAAGTAACTGTGGCAACACTGGCCACGACAACGGGCTGCTTAAATTAAACACAATTAACCATCATTAGTGGTGTTGCCATGTCTTCAGCAATCGGAATCTGTGCAATAACTACCATAGAGGTTACATGTCAATACTAGAACAGCCATTTTTCTTACACTTAGACTCCCTAAAGTAATTCTGAAGTGTGATGACCACATTCTATAATTACAGGATACCTGCAGGGTGACACACCGATATCGCTGGCTCTGCAGTAACCACAGGGTATAATGAGAGTTTTGGTGCAAACAGCACAGCAGCCACCACACAAAGGGTCAGTGCTCCTCACATACATTTTTGCAGGCAATGGCTTAACAGGGCAAGAAACACTTCATACAGGAAAGATACAATTTTGCACAACTTTTTTCTGTTGCACCACCAGTCCACTCCCTTCATGGTGGAGTGGAAAAAAAGGATTTTTATAAAAGATAATAGATCAAATCTAGGCTCCAGTCTCCCATGTACCTTCTGGAAAATTGTAGCTGAAATTTCACAACTTTTTGAAGCTGTGATGCAACAGTCAAAAGTTAGACTGTGCACAGTTTTCGCTATTCATAGGCACAGAAGCTTGTAGCTCACTCAGAATTCTCCCTACTGCATAAAGTCACATCCAGGCCACATCATTATTATTATTTACAGTCAGCCATTTCTCCTGGTTGCATTCTAACCGGTGCAGCCAACGTTAAAAATACAGCCAATAAGTGTGAACGAGACTGGACAAACTAAGTAAATACACTCAACAAAAATATAAACGCAACACTTTTGGTTTTGCTCCCATTTTGTATGAGATGAACTCAAAGATCTAAAACTTTTTCCACATACACAATATCACCATTTCCCTCAAATATTGTTCACAAACCAGTCTAAATCTGTGATAGTGAGCACTTCTCCTTTGCTGAGATAATCCATCCCACCACACAGGTGTGCCATACCAAGATGCTGATTAGACACCATGATTAGTGCACAGGTGTGCCTTAGACTGCCCACAATAAAAGGCCACTCTGAAAGGTGCAGTTTTGTTTTATTGGGGGGGATACCAGTCAGTATCTGGTGTGACTACCATTTGCCTCATGCAGTGCAATACATCTCCTTTGCATAGAGTTGATCAGGTTGTCAATTGTGGCCTGTGGAATGTTGGTCCACTCCTCTTCAATGGCTGTGCGATATTGGCAGGAACTGGTACACGCTGTCGTATACGCCGGTCCAGAGCATCCCAAACATGCTCAATGGGTGACATGTCCGGTGAGTATGCCGGCCATGCAAGAACTGGGACATTTTCAGCTTCCAAGAATTGTGTACAGATCCTTGCAACATGGGGCCATGCATTATCCTGCTGCAACATGAGGTGATGTTCTTGGATGTATGGCACAACAATGGGCCTCAGGATCTCGTCACGGTATCTCTGTGCATTCAAAATGCCATCAATAAAATGCACCTGTGTTCTTCGTCCATAACAGACACCTGCCCATACCATAACCCCACTGCCACCATGGGCCACTCGATCCACAACATTGACATCAGAAAACCGCTCACCCACACGACGCCACACACGCTGTCTGCCATCTGCCCTGGATAGTGTGAACCGGGATTCATCCGTGAAGAGAACACCTCTCCAACATGCCAAACGCCAACGAATGTGAGCATTTGCCCACTCAAGGCGGTTACGACGACAAACTGGAGTCAGGTCGAGACCCCGATGAGGATGAGGAGCATGCAGATGAGCTTCCCTGAGACGGTTTCTGACAGTTTGTGCAGAAATTCTTTGGTTATGCAAACCGATTGTTTCAGCAGCTGTCCGAGTGGCTGGTCTCAGACGATCTTGGAGGTGAACATGCTGGATGTGGAGGTCCTGGGCTGGTGTGGTTACACGTGGTCTGCGGTTGTGAGGCTGGTTGGATGTACTGCCAAATTCTCTGAAACGCCTTTGGAGACGGCTTATGGTAGAGAAATGAACATTCAATACACGAGCAACAGCTCTGGTTGACATTCCTGCTGTCAGCATGCCAATTGCACGCTCCCTCAAATCTTGCGACATCTGTGGCATTGTGCTGTGTGATAAAACTGCACCTTTCAGAGTGGCCTTTTATTGTGGACAGTCTAAGGCACACCTGTGCACTAATCATGGTGTCTAATCAGCATCTTGATATGGCACACCTGTGAGGTGAGATGGATTATCTCAGCAAAGGAGAAGTGCTCACTATCACAGATTTAGACTGGTTTGTGAACAATATTTGAGGGTAATGGTGTTATTGTGTATGTGGAAAAAGTTTTAGATCTTTGAGTTCATCTCATACAAAATGGGAGCAAAACCAAAAGTGTTGCGTTTATATTTTTGTTGAGTGTACTTTGTAACACAACTGCATCCCTCTGATTTTATTTCTTAAGCCGCTAACAACAGTCGCAGAGAATATTGTCGTGCTGTCTAATGCTGCTTCCTGCCTCCCAGAGCTTCATAACCTTCCACGTGATGGTCTTTTGATTATTTCATTTGTCCAGCCGGTCAATAAGCCATTAAACATAGATGTCGCTAACAGCTAGCAGTGCTAACTGCTTTAAAGTCCTGTATCCAGGCCACAGCTGTCTCGCAGAGATTCCTAACAAAACATTACTTCCTCTCCAAGCCTTCATGGTCACACTATGTAAAATTGGATAAACTTGTGTGGACACATGTAAAATTAAAAAACTTAGATATAATAAATATAAAAAAATAAAGCATTCACGTCAAGCATTGTAAACAATGGGTCTGGAAATTCTTCTGACTGAGGGAGAAACCCAAAACAAAACAAGAGCAATCTGAGATTTCTGATGTCCGCTGATCCAGAATCCATATCACCTCCAAAATTCAATGGAGTCGTCCATGCCCTGATATCCATCTATGGTGCAAATTTGGTGAGAATCCATTAGTAGGTTTGTGTAATCCTTCTAAGCCTATATAAAGTGAAATCTTGATCCAGAATCTGGTTCCGGATCAGCTCCAAAATTTCATGGAGTCTTCCATGGCCTAATATCTACCTGTGGTGCAAATTTCTTCAAACTCTGTGCAGTAGTTTTGACGTAATCCTGCTACATGTCAGGGGGTGGGGTGTGCCCCGCTCTCGCTTGGGCGCTCTCCCGATCTTGGGCTTTGGTGTTTGTGGTAGGGTGGATTGGGGGCTGGGGGGGAGAGTATGGAGGGGTCCTGCTGGCTGCGCTGGGGAATCTTGGGTGTTGGGGGGGCCTCGTGTGCTTCCTGGCCCGGGGAATTAGGTCTCGCCTCTTGTCTGGGGGCCAGGCCCTGCCCTCACATTGCTTGGTGGTCCCTGCCTGCGCTTTGGGTTCAGTTGTAGTGGCTCCTTTGCCCCCCTTCCCTGCCGCCGCTTGCTCCTCCCTTCGGGGACCGTGGCCCAGGTGGTGTGGTTCCGAGGCCCCCCTTTTGGTGGGCCCACAGCTATTGCCTTCACCACTTGTCTTTTGTTCCTGTTTGTCTTCGTGTTGTTTTGGTGGTCGGCCCTTCCTGATAGAAGTTGTCGGGTGGCTTTGAGTAGGATGTTGTAGGCTGATCGGGAAGGGCGGATGGGGGTCACACACACACCATGTTCACTCACACTCTACATACCTCTTGTCTTGCAAGAATAAGTTGCATATATGTGTATTAATGTTCATAAATGGTTCTGCCAGTGTGGAATTTAAAATTACTATATATGCAGACAGGGGAGGATAAAAAAAAAAGAAAAAAAAAAAAGAAAAAAGAATCCGGTTCCGGATCAGCTCCAAAACTTCAGGGAGTCTTCCATGACCTAATATCTACCTGTGACGCAAACTCTGTGCAGTAGTTTTGATGTAATCCTGCTACAAGTCAGACACATAAATAAATGCTGATGATTTTATTATGTCCTTGGCAGACAAAAAAAAAAAAAAACTGTTGACAAACCAATGCAAACTGGGTTGATTTTTGCTATATGCCGTAGGTGGCTTCCCTCATCAGTCTTCTTGAACATTCACTCAGTTTTTAGAACTCCCTACTCCAGTCAGTGTTACCATATAGTTAAGTCCATAATAAATAATGCCAAGTATTGCAAAAACATGACTTTCAACTCAATTATTTATAAACAAAAATTTGAGAATCTGATAGTGTACCAGTCTTACTTAAAAAAATGATGTAAATAAATGGATTTAAGTTTTAAAAGATGTCTGCAGATCACCATTGTGTGTCCATGTTCTGTGCAAAATCAGAATGTCGCCCAAACTGGAGCTTCTGGAAGCAGACAAGGCTCAGATGCGATATCTCAGCTGCCTAGTTACCATGGAAATTACTCTCTTAAATGGCTCAAGATTTCATTTCTATGAAATGCATTTAAGAAAGTATTGAAAATGTAACAATACTTGTGGAACTACAAAACAGCTTTGTGCACATTGGAATTCTTATACGGTCACTGTGCCGAACAGCCATCTTATTATTAAATGCTGATTTTACAACAGAACATTCGATCCCCTGGTGAGGTAACTGGCTTCAAATGATCCACCTGTGCTTGGAGTCTAGTAACACTGAGGAGTGGTGAGGCCACAACAACACTTCTGTCATGCATGGAGACCAAGCGATTAATGCAGTTGTTTTCAAAACATAAGGTTCTCTGTTCAACATACCCATTCTCCATGAAATGTGGAACTGCATGAAGAAGGGCATCCAGGGTAAAACTCATGCTAAATCAACTTGCAGATCCATAATCGGATCTGCTGTGGTGACTGAAGCAAAAACGGAGAAACTAAGAATTACTATAGCAACAAACACAACACACATTGTCCTGTGCACAATGGAAATTTTCAGTGGAAGAACATCCACCTTTGCACCATCTTTCAGTCTTGGCAGAAGAATGCTCTTCTTGTGCCCTTTTAATTCCTTCTGTCCCTTCCTCTGTGTAGTCGGTGATGATTCATCTGCGACATGCAGCCAGCAGGTGAGAGAATATATTGTGACATTGAATTTCCAAAAGGGGTTTACTGGCTGAGCCAAGCTTTAGCACACCAGTTGCGCAACCTTTTATGACCTGGAAATGGCACGTTTCACTGCTTTTATGTGAACCTGCTGCCCGATCCGGTGACTGACAGGCAGATTATGAATCAGTGTATCTGGCATATTAAAATAAATAATAACTAAGAATTTAGCATAATCTGATGATCATTTTGCAGTAAGAATGTTAATGAATATTGTCATCTCATTAGTCTTCACAGTGGAAAAGATTTTTTTCCCCCTTGTTTCTCTCATCCTCCCCACATTTGACACGCACCTGCAGTGCTCGGATGAGCAGAGCGCAGATAGAGAAAAGGTCTGCGCGCCACTGCGTAAAACCGCCTCGCTTTATTACTCAGCATGTGCAATTAAAACCCATCGCGCCCTCCTGTTAAACTTGTGCAAATTTTCTCCAAATGCCGCTTTATTATCTGCAACGACTTGCTGCACGAGCTGACGACTCCTCGTCTGCCGCGTGCAGGAGCGCGCGCGCACAGGACGCGCGTCTTTGGAGAGCTGTGGCTCTCATTGATAAAAATCCTCGGCTGCATTCAGCGTCACCAGAACGCACGCGCGTCGCCCCCGCGCAACCTCGTCGCAAGGGCAAAGACAATATGATCACGGCGCGGTTTTTTTTTTTTCTTACCTGCATTTTGTCTGACGTAAACACCTCGGCGTCCACTTCGCAGGCGATGATGGTGACCATCTCTAGTTTCATATTTATCGATGGCATTCCCTTTCGTTTTGAGAATTTTAAAAAAGCAGTTCGTTCGTTCTCTCTCTCTCTGTGTTTTAAGAAATAAAGCGTGGAGCGGGGCCGGTGGGCAAACTTGCTGCTGGATGTGCGGCTCGTCGATGCACCGGCGCGCTGCTGAGTGATGCTGCAGCGGCTCAAACTCAGCCCGCCCTCTCCTCCGCTCCACATTGACGTCATCACCATCCGCACGTTTGTCGGGTTTACGCCACTCCAGCGCCTGACGAACCGCGCAGGGGGGCACTGCAGAATCGGTCCGGTTTATTCCGCTTCACACTCATTTTATTTATTTATTTATTTGGGACATTTATCGAGCTGCTGGAAAAGTCTTATATTTGGCAAAGATAACTGCTGCATAGAAAAAAACAAAACAAAACGTCTGTATCATCTGATTATCAGGCTGACTGCAGAAAGGCAACCCACAGGAAGGTCTGGATTTGAAATGGTTTCGTTTGCAGTGCAATACAAGAGTACAAATGTGCTTTTAGAAGTGCGCACCACATTTATTGACACATGCAGTATAATAGAACTAACAGTTGTTGGGGAAAAAACACCATTCTGACAAAAAACATTCAAATGGGGTTAAATTTAACAGGCAGAACAATGGAAACATGAGTACAAAAGTGCTCAGAGCGCACAGCAACACCACACCCACAGTTCAGAGGCATGCAAAGAAAATATTACATGGGTTTCTAAACAGCCATGTCAACGACCATAAAATATATGAACTTATTTCTTAAAAAAAAAAATCAGGCACTTTCCTACAAATTAGCAATGGAGTGTCAATTTGACCTTGACCTTTGACCTTGATCACTGACATTAAACCACTCAAAGCACCCAGGAAAAAAGGAAACATGAATGAAATATGTACATTGGGTGCACATGATCAGAATGTGTCCGTAACATAATTTTATGTTTCTGATACAGATACATAAGAACTCTGCATTATTTGGATACAATAATTTTGCAATAAGAATAATTGCATTTATAACTTTCTGCATAAATACATTCATACTACCCACTGATCCTGGCCAGCACATGCTCTGAAACACTTGGGAATGCTCAATATTTTTTTTCGGAGCTGTGGACTTTCAGCCACTTCGACTGCATGCACTTCGAGTGGGAAGAGACAACAGTCACTTTGTCCTCAACTCCTTTAACATGATAGCTATTTTTTTCCTCTTTGTTTTTGTAGTTGGATCCAGAAGTGCTGACCCTGTTGTTGTTTTCTGCAGTGGAGCATGAGGCACATCTACAGTGGGATCTCCAGTCTCTTTGTGAGGCTGCATTTGTTTTTTTTTTTTGTTTTTTTTTTACATATATAGAAGATGTGTGAGCTTGGAGCTGATGCTTTCTTCCACTCAGACTCAGTGATTTTTACATTAACCTTCATCAAAATTAAAAAGTTACCACATTAAAAACAAAGTCACCGTGACATGAAAACACAATGAAAACACACTTATGTAAACTCCGCAATTAACCTGTTGCTCACATGCGTTCTGAACCAAAGGGCAGGTCCCGTATGGATCACAGATGAACTCTGCTCCATTACATAACAACTAAATAACATACTCAAAGTTGGATATAGACCTAGGCAAACAAGCATGTACGAGGTCTATTAGAAAAGTATCCGACCTTATTATTTTTTTCAAAAACCATATGGATTTGAATCACGTGTGATTACATCAGACATGCTTGAACCCTCGTGGGCATGCGAGAGTTTTTTCACGCCTGTCGGTTACGTCATTCGCCTGTGGGCAGTCTTTGAGTGAGGAGTCGTCCACCCGCTCGTCGATTGATTTCATTGTTTAGGAATGGCTCAGAGACTGTTGCTTTGTTTGATCAAAATTTTTTCAAAACTGTAAGGCACAACTGAGTGGACACCATTCAATAAATTCAGCTGGTTTTCGGTAAAAATTTTAACGGCTGATGAGAGATTTTGGTCTGGTAGTGTCGCTTTAAGGACGGTCCACGGCGCCTGACGGCGATCTGCGCTTCGAGGCGGCAGCATCTCGCCGTTTCAAGTTGAAAACTTCCACATTTCAGGCTCTGTTGACGCAGTAAGTCGTCAGAGAACAGAGAACTTTCAGAAGAAGTCGGCATGAGGAGTTTATTCGGACATTCCATTGTTAACGGTCATTTTATAATGAAAGAACGTGCGGGCAGAGTCGCATGTCGGGCTGGACCCGACCGCGGGGGGTCGCGGCAGGAAAAACACCTCCGTTGGAAATCTTAACGGGCAAGTTGGAACATGCCCAAGCTGTTAAACAATTTCTCAGTTACTCACTTGTTGAAAGCCATTAAAAGCCGCCTGAATTCTACAAATGGTTTTCAACACGGAGGTGTTTTTCCTGTCGCGGCGCACACAGATTTGCCGAGTCGTCACGGAAACGACTCGGCGAATTTGCGCGTACGTCTTTCATTAAAAAAAATGTCCTTAAACAGTGGAATGTCCGCATAAATTCCTCATGCCGGCCTCTTCTGAATCTTCTCTGTTCTCTCACGATGTCCTGGGTGAATTAAGCCTTAAATTAGGATGTTTTCAGCTCGAAACAGGCCGACGACAGCGCCTGGAAGCGCTGCAGGACGTCCCGCTCCGTGGGAAGTCCTTACACCGACAGAAACACCCCATAATCTCTCATCAGCCGTTAAACTTTTCACAGAAAACCAGCTTAATTTCTCGAATAGTGTCCACTCGGATATTCCTCACAGGTCCAGAAAAAATTTTGATAAAGCAACACGCGCCGTCTCGAGCAGCGTGTGAAACAAAGGAATTCAGCCGAGAGGGCGGGACCACATCTCACTCAAGGCCTGCCCACAGGGAAATGACGTCACCGACACGCGTGAAAAAACTCACGCATGCGCACGAGGGTTCAAGCATGATTGGTGTAATCGCATGTCATTCAAATCCATATAGTTAAAAAAAATAATAAAAGGGTCGGTTTATTATCTAAGAGACCTCGTACACCTGCGGACCAATTATAGCTACACTGCATCCAGAAAGTACAATGCTTCCCTTCTTCCACATTTTGTTGTCTTACAGCCTTATTCCAAAATAAATTAAAATTTTTTTTCCCCCTACAAGATTCTACACACAATACCCCATAATGACAACGTGAAAAAAGTTAGAGATTTTTGCAAATTCATAAAAAAAAAATCTTTATTTTTAAATAAATAAATAAATAAAAAGAAATCACATGTACATAAGTATACATAGCCTCTGCCATGAAACTCTAAATTGAACTCAGGTGCATCCTGTGTCCACTGATCATCCTTGAAGTCCATCTGGGATGAATTCAGTTGACTGGATATGATTTGAAAAGGCACACACCTTTCTATATATAAGGTGCCACAGTTAACAGTGCATGTCAGAGCACAAACCAAGCATGAAGTCAAACGAACTGTCTGTAGACCTCTGAGACAGGATTCTCTCAAGGCACAAATTTGGGGAAGAATACAGAAACATTTCTGCTGCTTTGAAGGTCCCAGTGAGCAGAGCTGCCACCATCATCTGTAAATAGAACAAGTTTGGATCCACCAGGACTCTTCGTAGTGCTGGCCGCCAGTCAAAACTGAGCGAACGGGGGAGAAGGGGCTTTGTCAGAGAGGTGACCAAGTATCTGATGGTCACTCTGTCAGAGCTCCAGCATTCCTCTGTGGAGAGAGGAGAACCTTCAAGGAGGACAAACATCTCTACAGCAGTCCACCAATCAGGCCTGTATGGTACAGTAGCCAGACAGAAGACGCTCCTTCATAAAAGGCACATGGCAGCCCACCTGAAGTTTGCCAAAAGGCACCAGAAGGACTCTTGGACAATGAGACACAAAATTCTCTGGTCTAATGAGAATTCCAGGTATCATATTTCGAAGAAACCAGGCACCATCTCTACAGTGAAGCATGGTGGTGACAGCATCATGCCGTGGCGATCTTTTTCAGTGGCAGGAACTGGGATACTAGTCAGGATTGAGGGAAAGATGAATGCAGCAATGTACAGAGCAATGAAAACTTGCTCCAGAGTGCTCTTAACCTCAGACTGGGGCGACAGTTCATCTTTCAGCAGGACAATGACCCTAAGCACGCAGCCACGACAGGAGGAATGGAATCCACTTCCACACACTGATTGTCCAACTCCTATTCCATCAAGCCCAGTACAAGCATAACCATTTGTTCACTTAATCCCACTGCCATTGCATAAGAACATTTTATAGATGCTGTAAAATGGGGTCATACAGGAAAGAAAAAAATAACCAACATATCTGACCTTCAAAAACTGCTAAATTTTCTTCAGCTCCAATATGGTATAACTGATCTAGAATCATCAAACAAGAAAAATGCTCAGCAAAAGTCCTCTAAACCTTTATGCATTATAGGGAGACAGATTCGTTAGGCTGTGATTGCACTAATTTGATAACAGTCACTGTTCCAGACTTAGAGTTGACTTCAGCTCACATGCCTTGTGGAGTCATTGGCTTAAGAAAAACAAACATGGATTACATGGAAGGAGTAAACTTTACCCCATCTTTGAAACCACTGAGAAGTCCAAGCGGTGGACTCAAGTCGTGCTTGTGGTTGACCAAATTTCTCCCACAAACATGTCAAGAAGGAAAAATCTATTCCAAGCACTTTGTTGGTGAAGCTGGGCCAAGTATTGAGCATCCGGAGTTCCGGACGTTATTCCAGCCACGTTTCTCCCTAAGCAAGTAAGTCAAAAGAAAGACAATCATTTTGGTATTTTCTCTAAATTTATCAGTGGTATAGTGCTTGTAGCGGTAGACAGTGTGTCAGTTAGTGCGCCTGAATCACATGCACTTCATATGCAAATAGCCACAATGTTCTTAAAGCACATTTTAAAGCTATACATAATACCATGAAACCACAGTATTTTTTCCCACAGTTATCATACCGGCCCATGCCTACTTGGGAGTTGACCTCCTGTCTGCTCTGCCAAATCTTGAGTACTTGGCAAGTCCCACTGATACATCTCTGGTTCTCAGATGGACCATACAGTATAGTCCCTGCACAGCTTGTTCTGAGTCCACCCCAAAGTTTCCTGCCAGTTGGTCAAGAACTAAAACCCTTCTATTTGCGGCATCCAATTTCTCTCATCTCATTGCATATTTACCTGAATTTCTGAGGCTAGCCAAAAACATATTCCTGGCTCTGGCTCCTTTGTAACCCATGGTGTAGTGGGGGAGACACCACACACACACCAACAAATATCTCTAAATAAAATTAGATAACCACAACGTAGTAATAAATACATACATACCCTGAAACACAGCCGCATCCCACCCATTTTCCATCTCCTGTGTCAGCACACAGCAGCCATGTAGAATATCATTTTGCTGTGTTTCTGCTCCGGTTTCACATGGCTTCGTATCTAAACAAAGTTGTTGTCCCCTTTGATACTTCCAACTTCTACAAGTTCCACTTGACAACCAGTAAACAGCAGATAGCCATCGTCACATTTGTGTTGCTTGATTCTTCCATTTGACCACAGTCAACAAGCAGGTAAACATACACATCAGTAACATTCAGAGCTGGTAGGCGTTTCAAATCCTGTGTCCACGACACAGTTCTCCCATTCAAATTACGAACAGAGCTGTCCTCCGTCATCACCCACTGCCGCTTTCTCTCCAACACTTCGTGGTCACACTTCTCCAAAAATCACATTAACCTGTGTAGCTTTCTCCACAAGACTCGCCAGCTCTCAGCACAGTTTTCCACTACAGGGAACACTCTTACAGTGAGAAATCTTTTCAGTTGTGGCAGCCATATTTCTGAAATTTTCATGCACTTGTCTCTAAAAATGAGTCTACTAACTAAAAAACAAACTCATTTGAGATGCTTTGATTCAGTGACAAAGATGGGATGTCTTCAGTACTCAGACTCTCTGGAGAATCATTTTACGTTACTGAAATGACTGTCAACTGAATGGGTTACTCAGGGAGACTGCAGAAGAAGAGAAGCAAATCTTCATTTGGCCCTGAGTCCTATTGGTGCCAGCAGCATGAAGTGGATGAGAGTCTACGATTTCCCCTCATCAAGACGTCAGTCTGGTACAGGCTGCTTCCCTAGTCAAGGTTGCGACTCATTTACAGCTGGGTGGACTGAGACAATGCAGATGAAGTATGCATCACATAACCAGTCTTAACAGACAGGTAACATGAAGCACACAATGGGAATGGTAACTAGGTCTACACAACAAGCTCATCAGGAGAGCTGGCTCTGTCCTGGGAGTTGAGCTGGAGGAGTCTGTGGTGGAGGTGTCAGACAGGAGGATGCTGAGGAAACTGCTCAGCATCCTAGACAACACCTCCCACCCCCTGCATGCCACACTGAACCCGTGTTAATGGGCCAGGCCATGTAAACACCCATGTAACATGAGTTTGCAACACAAACTGCAGATGCTTACCTTTCGGTGGTTACTTGTTGACACCTTAAGCAGCTCCACGAGGTTTTGGATGTTGCAATGTGCAACACCAGAGATAAATGTTTAAAAGAAATTACCAGACTTCCAGGGCTGCAGCATAGTGCTACTTCTGCCAGACACAGTTACAATGACATAGCAAGTTTGACAGTTAATTGTAGATATCAGAGCCACAAATGATGTTAACCAACAACGGAACTCTTAACTGCAACAACTGCTCGAGCAAAGAACAGTTAAGGTGACCATTGTTAGCATTTTCTTTATTACAGGCCATCAAATACCAGATGTGTCATGCTGATGTAACAGTATCTGGTTAAGAGTAGTATGTGCTAAACTCTGAAATTTGGTAACAAAAAATTTATTTCTGTGAAGAGACTTATTAAACCTTGACCTTTTCATGTGTACAGTTATGTTTTAAGGATTGTAATTGTTATAAAAGTGTTGTTTCCCAGCAGAGAAAATAATGAGAACAAGGCATTCACATGACTGCACAACAACACCAACTAATCTTACCAACTCATCACATGACATCATTGACACTAAATGTCTTGTACATTTGTCAGCCTCACTGCAATCACCCATTCATGCTTCATGGGGAGGCCAATGACTCAAAATAAGAACGTTTGAATCAGTTTCTAGATAAACTAATGTAGAAACGGAACATAATGCATCTTAAACTTGCTTGATGTGAGAAGTGGGTGGTTGAAAACAGGACTTGGCTCGAACGAGAAGCTGGATACCACCCTGTGTTGAACTGTGGAGGATTCACATTACTCTCCTCCACACACAGTGTTGGACTCAGCTTCTCAATATCAACAAATTTGGCCAATTAAAAAACAACCACTGTGTGAAATTCAAAATAAAAATACAAACTGACTAAGGCGCCAAATGCTTCTTTACCAACACTACAGTGAAAATTTACATTTGTGCTACACAGTAATATAATTAAAAGGAGCCCCCACAGACGTAGCACTCTTATATAACATCATAACAAATCATGTCATTTGCCCATCAGTGTGATGACTTCTCCCTGTCTGCTGTTTCATAATAACGGCCGGCCTGCCTGAGGCAGCTACGCAAGTCCTCTATATCCATCCATATTAAAGCCTTTGGCAATGAGGGGCATTTATGTCTGGATGTGTCAGGCATTGCCCATGAGACACGCTGAGCAGACAGAGAACATGAGTGAGCTGTGAGGATGACTGTGACATTCCATCATCAAACAGCATCAGTCAGCCAGGCTGGAACAATCTGGTCTGAAGTGTGGTGAGTGCCATGTATTACTCAATACGGCAAACCTGAACAGCACCGTCAGCTTTCTTATGACTCCTCTCCTGGGAGTGGATCTGTTCCATTTAAGACACTGAACTGGAAGCGGGCTGTGTAGAAAATGTGGCTCGATAGGAGTAAATATAACTTAAAAACCTCACCAACAGCTCATTAATCACAAGCTGTGGTGGGACAAAGTAGGGAACCTGCATCGGCAGTCCTCTCAAGACAGTGACTGTTTTTGTAGCTTATCGGAGGTCATGATCATTTATTTATAACTTTGTGGAAAATTCCCTTTTCATTTCCCTTATTTACAGAGCGAAGGGTCAAGTCCAGATGCCTGTGGAGATTCAGCTTCAACAGAACAGAATAGGCTACTGAACATCAGATTTGAACCTGCATCTTCACTTTAAAAAGTACTAGGTTTGTTTAAAAAAAAAAAAAAAAAAAACACACACACAATTAGGAGCGCTGTAAGATCCATGTAAATTTTTTTTTTTGTTAAAGTATTTCTTATGTTACAGAAAAACCAAAAATCAGGCAACAAGCCATTTTCTGACTCATCAAAAAGCAGAAAAAAAGGAAGGGGGAGCAGGTCAATGTCAGATCTGAGGTCAGATTGTGCCGTGCCCACTACGGCACCACCCTGTGTTCTGGTTAGCAACTATGCAGGCAAAACATTGAGGTTCAGGGACCATACACCCAGACAGACCACTGGTCAGCCACCAGGTCTGAGGACTGCAGGCCTAAATGTTTTCAGTTATGGACCCATTCATCAGACGGCTTTGTGTCAGCTCTTCCAAAAATACAGCGGAGTATAACTTTTAATGCGATGACACCTCTCAGATTTTTTAATGCAGTTATCCTAAGGAATTAGACTTTCACCCACATCATTTAAATGTTGTCGTCATCACACAGTCATTCTTCTCTGTACACCTGATCCCGTCAGATCTCAGGCGTTACACCGAGTAGGTCCTGATTAATATTTGGTTGGGTGATTGCTTGGGAAGACCAGGGCCTGCATAGTGTTTCTCCGTCAGGAAGAGCACCCAGCGTGGCACCTGTGCCAAATCTACATGTGACTATCTATTAGGTCCACCGTGGCAAGCCACACACACACACACACACACACACACACACACACACACACACACACACACACACACACACACACACACACACACACACACACACACACACACACACACACACACACACAGTAGAGTAGAGCCACTTAGGTGCCTGGTCTTGAGAACCAGGGATGGTGTCACTCATGATGAGCAACTGATTTAAAAACAAACAAACAAACAAAAAACCCACACAAACTCATTACATTACCTAGCTAAAGCTCACATTTGCCTTACACAAGAATACAGTAGATAAAAGGACCAATCGACAGCAGGGCATCTGAAACTGGTGAGGGCACTACACCGTCTGCCTCATCCTTTGTGCAAGATGTGTTGAGATTTTTTTGGAAGGTATTGCGACCATAGTGGAGGACACTGCTGATCCAATGTAAGCTTTGTACTTGCCAAAGATGACCACAAAAATCAAAGAGTCATCATTAAAGACAGACTTTTATACAGGTGGCGAGAACCATTAGGTTGGTTTGAATCCTGGGAGTCTGCAATGTGAAGCAGATTAGCAGAATCCTTCACTCCCCCTGGATGGAATGCTGATCCTTCATAGGTTGCTGCTCCAGTTAAGGCTTGTACCCATTTACAGCTGGGTGGACTGGGACAGTGCAGATGAGTCTCTTCCAAAAACACAGGTAGCCTGAAGCGGTCACACCCAGTATCACCGACTGAACGGTCTCCACTAAAAAAAAAATTGGTCTATCCTGTCTTCAGTGCGCATGTGTCATTTCGGAGCTCAGCAGCGTCATTTCTGAGCGCCAGCAGCGATTCACTGATTATCACCTCGTTTCTGCTTAAAACTTCACTCCAGTCATCATCTGTCTCAGCGACAGATATTTGAAGCTGTTGTACAACAATCATTTCCACATAAATTCAGCATTATTTCATAAAAAAAGATGGGGGACGTATCAGAGCGCCACAACAGTGCTGCTGACTGCAACGTGCTGCTGCACTACGTCATTTCAGAGTGTCTGTAGTGACTCACAGATTATCACCTTGTTTCTGCTTAAAACTGACTTTAGAATGATTTAAGAGGTTTTGCTTTGGCATCTGATGGTTAATAATCACATTATTCCCTTTGGGTGTAGAGAGCCCGTCTCAGACGTGCTGCTGTAGTCCCAAATGACGCATGCGCAGTGGAGGAAGCGCGGAGCAATTTTTAGGGGGGACCGTTCAGTCGGTCACACCTGGAATCACATGTTGGTCCATGGACTGGTAGTTTAGCTCCTAATCCACAGAACCATCCACTCTGGCTTTATTAGAAACATTGTACATTTTATTTTCTTAAGTTTTGAGCGGGTTAGTTTTGTAAGTCTTGTACACAGTGTCTCACAGCTTGCATACCAAGACTTAAATGAATACAACTGACTCCAACAGTGGCCGAACATCCCCAGAAATTGTTGCATTTGGAGAGTACCTTTATTTATACAGTAACATGATGTGAAGGGTATATTAAAAATGAAAGCTAACCACAGTTAGTATACGAGATCATGCTCGACTGCGGTTTAGCATCACCTGCTAACACTAACCACAGGTGCCACTGGAATGACTGCGTCAAATGAGCTTTTACTTAGAAAGCTCCAGATGAGATGTTCCTATAATAAGGAAAAGTCATTTCAACATTATGGCCATGCGGCATGTGTTCCTCAACATGATCCACCATGAAGGTGCGTCAGCAATGACAAGCCCAGCAAGGCTGCATGTCATCTGGCTGTGGCAGATACATGACTACTTTCGGGAGGTGGGGGTGGACTGGTGGTGTGCCTGGGTGGTTATCAATAAGAACCCACGGTAGTTCTATGAGGTGGCGGATGCAGCAATGCGTGACACCACCGCATACATTAGATCTGAAAAGTGTGGCACAGTATGATAAATCTGTGTGCAGGGCAGGCTGTTCTCAAAAACAGAGTGACTGTGCACAAAGATTAGTCAGAGCAGCCACCGAATACCCCAGGAAAAAAAAAGAGAACTGGACAAGAAGGATGCCCAATACTTGGAACAAAAGTATTAACTTTAAAATAAAGTGCTACACAAGCAGTTCATGTAGCATTAACTAATAACACCATCAAAGTAGTAAGTCCTATAAAAGTCCAAAGGTCTGTTGGTGCCAGGGCTCAATCTCCTTTTGGGTGAAGTGGTTAAGAGTCCAAGCATACAGACAGGTAGCACGAGCGGGATTCAAACCTAGGTGGACATACTTAAATGTTACATTGCAGCCTGAAGTAATTTTGCCAGTTAAATTAAAAAAATAAATTAATTCAGGAAATTTTTATCCCCCCACCACAGAGAGCCATCTCTGCATGCAAAAATAAACTGACATGCATGCAGTATGGACTGATAAAGCACACACAGTTAATCAAAGGGTACAAATCTGGTGATTGCAGACTCTGAACATGCATGATGTGCGTTTTTGTACAACAGATAAGAGGAGGCGCTGGCAAAGCGGGAGCAGAGATGCTGAAAAGCTGAGATGCCGCGTCTCAGAGTCACTGATGAGAGGCATTTGTATTCTGAAGTGGAGCTCTACAGCAGAGCAAGGAGGAAATCAGGGCAGTGGATCATCGCAGTGGGCTAATAAGTGCATACGCCAATGATGTTAGCGCTCACAGAAACAAACAACATAGTAAATAACCAGGTGATATATGAAAGCTGGATACAAAGAAATGTAAACTGAAGCACACATGGGGATAGTGGCTGCTGCATGCAGATATCCGCGTGTGAGAATGAATGGAAGCTGTGGAGGTGGCTGCAGCTCCCACTGCGCCATCCTAAAGAAAGATCATCTTCTATGCTTCTGTCCCTTCATTACAACAGGCTACCTCAGCTGGCCCTGGCAAAACAACCTCTGGTGCCACCACTGATGCAGCTGCTGCAATCTAGGCCAAGCTATTTATAAAGCAGCCAGCCTAGTGCAGGCACAGAGAGCCAGGGGGAGACAGAGGGATGAGAGAATAAAAGAGTGTCTACAGGGCAGAGAGACCTGCAGAGCGTAGGTGAGGAAGAACGAGGAAGCAGGGAGGAAAAGGAGTGGGAGTGACTGAAAACAGAAAGAGGGGGGAAAAAAAGGAGGACGGGGGGCTGTCAGATGCATAAAACAGCATGAAAATCTGCAACTGAGCCAACATGAACTGTCAACTGTAAATGACAGCTAGCTGCTATAGAGACCCTTCAAAAAAGCAAGAACACTTTTCATCTTGTGATTGAGCGCGTGCAGATGAGCCGACGGGATGAAATGAGAGCGAAACAACACGACGTCAAGTTATATGGAACAGAGACAACGAAGGACAAATTAATGGTGATGGACACAAGCTCATCTATTAAATTACAATAATAAGCCTGTCCTGATCAGAACGTTTGGACAGAAAGCATAGTCAGCATTCACAGATCCCCCTCATGGCATCTGTCCATCTGCGGAAGACGATGGTGTAAATAGTAAATGGATTGCATTTTATATAGCGCTTTTCCATCTGCATCAGATGCTCAAAGCACTTTACACATCAATGTGTAGCGTCCAGTTTGTTTGTTTTTTTTTCTTCCACTTTTCCAATTCAGTTTCAATTTATTTCATTTATACAGTGCCAAATCACAACAAAGCTGCGTCAAGGCGCGTCACACAAGTAAGGTCTAACCTACCCAACCCCTAGAGCAAGCACACAGGTGACAGTGATATAAGGAAAAACTCCCTCTGATGATTTGAGAAAGAAACCTCAAGCAGACCAGACTCAAAGGGGCGACCCTCTGCTTCACAGATATATGAATGTATATTCTGTCTATGCCAAAAGACGTTTGTTCATGTCTTTGTTTTGCCAGGTTTACTTCAAGAACCATTTAAAGAAGTTCTCTGAACGCTGATGAAAATATCGGTTAAAAGAAGACAAACACTACATTTTGGAGATGATCCCATTCTGGACACAGGAGTTAATATTGTTATGCAAGAAACAGGGTGATTACAACAAAACACAATAATTCAAAACTACTGCATGATTTTTAGGGTTTTTTCTCTTTCTTTGTTGCATTTCTGAGAGCTAATCAATAAGCCATTGCAGGAGTTCTTTCTTCTCAAGAACTTCTTTGGCTTTGCAAAGAAAAACCTTTTAAAAGTTTGCAGATCATATTATAAGTAGAGTTAAGAGAGGTAAATTCTGTTTATATCCCTTGTTAAAGCCTCCATTTGCAACACCTTTTTCCCCCTCTTGCAGCAAACAAAACATAGAGCATTAGCAGCAACAAGAACATTACAGCTAACATAGCCATGACAGGAACGTGCAGCATTGACTCAAGTCTTCAGAGGCTGGTGACCGCTTCAACGTGTCGTGTACTGCAGGCCTTCATTCATTCTACTGTGCAGCTCACGCAGGAACAGTTACTCCAATGAGTGCACATGTGAATGGGTCTATAGAGGATCATCTAAAATGTCTGTGAGCAATTATAAGAATATTACCAGATTTTAATGATACATAATGACCCATGTTAGACTGCTGAAAGGTTTTACTCAATCCCTTTAAAGGCTACAAGTAGGAGTAGTAATACAAGTATTTTAAAACAAAAGACAACACCACTGTTGAGCTAAAGCTTTGAGATTTATGGCAGACAGGCATCAACATATAAAGAAACTGGGATACAGCAAGGAAGGAAGAAAATTCTCCAGTTGGATCCTGGAGAATTGTTTTTCCTTTTTTTTAGCAGGGAAACAATTTTAAAAATTAACTGTTGGCAGCAAAAAAAATAGTTTTAGATATTCAGCACAGAAAAATGGACCCAATGTGGAAAACAAAACATTTTTGAATACAGATTTGCAATTATGGGCAGAAACCAAAGATGGGTATACGCTCCAAAAAGAATGAATTCCTGTTGGCTTGAGCATTATTTCAGCTACTTAACTTTAAACACTTAAGGTTAAAAGCTTTCATCTCCATTCCATGGATTTGATGGGCAACAGGCCTTAATTTATCCTTGTTTAGGCTGCATGTGTTGTGTGGGCCGCTGAAGAGGAGGTACTGCTGGCCCACCACCACCAGATGGCGCCCTGCTTGGAGTGCGGGCTCCAAGCACGAGAGGGCATTGGAGCCGCTGGAGGTGACAGCTGTCATCCATCAACACCAGCTGTCACCCATCATCACCACTATAAAGACCGGACTGCAACTCCACCTCCTCGCCGAGAAATCTTCTACCATACAGGTAATTTTCTCTGCTGACTTAAACTCGAGTATTAGTCTGATCTCTTTTTGCAGCCATTTTCCTGGGACGGATACCCTGTCTGCGGAGTTGGCGTTTGGTGTGGACTGCGACGGCTTCGCCTCACACCCCACCCAGATAAGTGGTGATCTCAGGAGCTGCACGAGTGTGTGATTGGAGGTGGAGGTTCTCCCTCCTTAACTGAACACAGACTGTGGGATTACTGAGTGTGCGGACTCACACTCATCCAAAACTGTTTCTGTTTTCTGCCAGCAGTACCGGGTCTGACTGCTGAAGACAGTGGCCACCTGGGGCACAGGGCTTGGCGGCTCCGGTGTTCTTCAGGTTCGTTGGTGGTGAGGCTTGTGTGGGTTCCGGCTTTTCTCTCACCGGACGTCTCCTATCTTCGAGCCTGCCACACGTCACCTTTTGTCGGATTGATGTAACACATATTTGTATCTGTCTGTATTACGTTGTGCACCTTCACAACATTAAATTGTTATCTTTTGGCTATTCCATTGTCCGTTCATTTACGCCCCCTGTTGTGGGTCCGTGTCACGACACTTCCCCAACAGGATTTCTCGGCCAGCGTCATGGATCCCGAGGGGCGTCAACCATCGCTTGAACAGCCAATGGAAGAGCGAGGTGCACAGGCGCCAGCAGGAGGCGTGTTGGGTGAGCTGCAGCACATCTTAACCGCCTTTACCGCTCGGTTGGACTTAGTTACCGAGCAGAGCTGTATTCTCAATCGCAGGATGGAGGCTCTCACCGCCCAGGTGGAAGCGCGTACTCAGGGCGCTGCTGCAGCACCTCCTCCTGCTGACCGTGTGCCAGAAACAGACATTACGCTGGTCGTTCAACGAACCCCCCCACCTTCCCCTGAAGCATACATAAGCCCTCCGGAGCCATACGGAGGCTGTGTGGAGACGTGCACGGACTTCTTGATGCAGTGCTCGCTCGTCTTTTCACAGCGTCCCGTCATGTACGCAGCAGACGCCAGCCGGGTGGTTTATGAGATCAATTTGCTTCGAGGAGAGGCACGCGCCTGGGCTACGGCGCTTTGGGAGCAGAATTCACGGCTCCTAACGGTTTATACTGAGTTTGTGAGGGAGTTCCGACAGGTGTTCGACCACCCTCATAGAGGCGAGACCGCTTCAAGTGTGCTGCTGTCGATACGGCAGGGGCGTCAGAGCGCAGCGAAGTATGCAGTCGACTTCCGCATCGCGGCAGCGTGAGCCGGCTGGAATGCTGTTGCGCTCCGCGCCGCTATTATAAACGGACTGTCTCTGGTCCTTAAGGAGCACCTGGTGGCGAAGGACGAGCCGCGGGATTTAGATGGGCTTATCGACCTGGTTATACGGTTAGACAACCGATTAACGGAACACCGACGGGAGCGAGACGAGGGGCGTGGTCAGATACAAGCCGTCCCTCTTCCTCCCGGGTCTGAAAGGAAGCCGACTTCCCCACGCTCCACTGCCAGGGCTCTCCACGTGACAACAGCTCCCCCTGCTGACGTTGCTATGGAAACGAGCAGGGCCAAAAAACAATCAGATCAGAGACAAAGGAGGCTGATCCGTGGAGAGTGTTTTCTCTGCAGCTCTACCGAGCACACACAGAGAGAATGCCCCAAACGGTCAAAACAGCAGCACTCATCCTTAGAGACTGGGCTAAGGGTGGGTCACAACACCCACGTGGGGAAACCCCGACGATCTGCACGAAACCCAGTCACGATCCTGAGTGGGGAATTAACCCTTCACGCCCCAGCACTGGTGGACACGGGGTCGGAGGGGAATCTGCTAGATAGATGGGCAAAGGAGGTTGGGCTCCCTCTAGTGGCCTTACCGTCACCATTGTCGGTGCGGGTGCTAGATGGCACCCTTCTTTCACTAATCACACACCAGACACAGCCAGTGATGTTGGTAGTGTCTGGGTATCACAGGGAGGAGATTGTGTTTTATGTAACACCTTCTACCTCCCGAGTGATTTTGGGTTTTCCATGGGTGTTAAAACACAATCCCCGGATTGATTGGCCGTCTGGGGTTGTGGTTCAGTGGAGCAAAACCTGCCACCGGGAGTGTTTAGGATCCTCGGTTCCACCCGGTGTGACAGCTAAGGAGGAGGTTTTAGTCCCCCCCAATCTGGCGGCGGTGCCGGCCAAGTACCACGACCTTGCTGACGTCTTCAGCAAAGATCTGGCACTCACGCTGCCCCCGCACCGTCCATACGATTGTGCCATTGATTTGATACCGGGCGCTGAGTACCCGTCCAGCAGGCTGTACAACCTCTCACGTCCGGAACGCGAATCAATGGAGACCTACATCCGGGACTCATTAGCTGCCGGGTTGATCCGGAACTCCACCTCCCCGATGGGTGCTGGTTTCTTTTTTGTGGGCAAGAAGGACGGCGGACTCCGTCCATGCATTGATTACAGAGGGCTGAACGAGATCACGGTTCGCAACCGATACCCATTACCTCTGTTGGATTCAGTGTTCACGCCCCTGCATGGAGCCCAAATTTTCACAAAATTGGATCTTAGAAATGCTTATCACCTGGTTCGGATCCGGGAGGGAGACGAGTGGAAGACGGCATTTAACACCCCGTTAGGTCACTTTGAGTACCTGGTCATGCCGTTCCGCCTCACCAATGCGCCTGCGACGTTCCAAGCATTGGTTAATGACGTCTTGCGGGACTTCCTGCATCGGTTTGTCTTCGTATATCTAGACGATATACTCATCTTTTCTCCGGATCCTGAGACCCATGTCAAGCATGTACGTCAGGTCCTACAGCGGTTGTTGGAGAACCGGCTGTTTGTGAAGGGCGAGAAGTGTGAGTTCCACTGCACTTCCTTGTCCTTCTTGGGGTTCATAATCTCCTCCAACTCCGTCGCCCCTGATCCGGCCAAGGTTGCGGCGGTGAGAGATTGGCCCCAACCAACGAACCGTAGGAAACTACAACAGTTCCTCGGTTTTGCAAATTTCTACCGGAGGTTCATCAAGGGCTACAGTCAGGTAGTTAGCCCCCTGACAGCCCTGACCTCCACAAAAGTCCCCTTCACCTGGTCGGATCGGTGTGAAGCCGCGTTTAGGGAGTTGAAACGCCGGTTCTCGACTGCGCCAGTTCTGGTGCAGCCCAATCCTACTCGCCAGTTCACAGTGGAAGTGGATGCCTCTGACTCAGGGATAGGAGCCGTGCTGTCCCAGAGCGGGGAGTCCGATAAGGTCCTCCACCCTTGTGCCTATTTTTCCCGCAGGTTGACCCCGGCTGAGAGGAATTATGACGTCGGCAATCGGGAACACTTGGCGGTGAAGGAGGCTCTTGAAGAGTGGAGACACCTGTTGGAGGGAGCGACGGTGCCCTTCACGGTTTTCACGGACCATCGGAACCTGGAGTACATCTGGACCGCCAAGCGGTTGAACCCCAGGCAAGCCCGCTGGTCACTGTTCTTCGGGCGCTTTGACTTCCAGATTACGTACCGCCCCGGGACCAAGAACCAACGGTCGGATGCACTGTCCCGGGTGCATGAAAAGGAAGCCAGGGCCGAGCTGTCAGACCCCCCAGAAACCATCATCCCCGAGTCCACTGTCGTGGCCACCCTCACCTGGAACGTGGAGAAGACCGTCCGGGAGGCCCTGGCACGGAACCCGGACCCGGGGACCGGCCCGAAGAACAAGCTGTACGTCCCACCAGAGGCCAGAGCTGCAGTTTTGGACTTCTGCCATGGGTCCAAACTCTCCTGTCATCCTGGAGTGCGCAGGACCATGGCGGTAGTCCATCAGCGCTTCTGGTGGGCGTCTATGGAAGCCGACGTCCGGGACTACGTCCAGGCCTGCACCACCTGCGCCAGGGGCAAGGCGGACCACAAGAGGACCTCAGGACTCCTCCGACCCCTACCGGTGCCTCATCGCCCCTGGTCCCACATCGGCCTGGACTTTGTCACGGGCCTCCCGCCGTCCCAGGGCCACACCACCATCTTGACGATAGTGGACCGGTTCTCCAAGGTGGCCCACTTCGTGGCCCTCCCGAAGCTCCCTACGGCCCAGGAGACAGCAGGCCTCCTGGTCCACCACGTCGTGCGTCTGCATGGGATACCAGCGGACATCGTCTCAGACCGTGGCCCTCAGTTCCCCTCTCAGGTCTGGAGGAGTTTTTGCAAGGAACTGGGGCCACCGTGAGTCTCTCATCCGGGTATCACCCCCAGACAAACGGACAGGCAGAGCGGGCCAACCAGGAGTTGGAGCAGGCCCTCCGTTGCGTTACCTCCGCGCACCCGATGGCCTGGAGCACCCATCTGGCCTGGATCGAGTACGCCCACAACAGCCAAGTGTCATCTGCCACCGGCCTCTCCCCGTTCGAGGTGTGTTTGGGGTACCAGCCCCCATTGTTCCCGCTTGTGGAGGGTGAGGTCGGTGTGCCCTCGGTCCAGGCCCACCTCAGGAGGTGCCGCCGGGTGTGGCGGACCGCCCATTCTGCCCTGTTGAAGGCCCAGACGAGGGCCAAGGCCCATGCAGACCGCCGGCGTTCCCCGGCCCCTGCATACCAGCCTGGGCAGGAGGTATGTTATCGACAAAGGACATCCCCCTTCAAGTGGAATCACAAAAACTGAAGGACAGATATATCGGACCCTTTCCCATCACCATGGTCCTCAGCCCGGCCGCAGTGAAGCTACGGCTGCCAGCTTCACTGCGGATCCATCCCGTCTTCCACGTGTCCCGGATCAAACCATACCACACCTCACCGCTCTGCACCCCTGGACCTGCACCACCTCTTGCCCGGATCATCGACGGGGAGCCGGCGTGGACCGTGCGTCGGCTTCTGGATGTCCGTCGCAAGGGTCGGGGCTTCCAGTATCTGGTGGACTGGGAGGGGTATGGTCCCGAGGAACACTCCTGGGTGAAAAGGAGCTTCATCCTGGACCCGGCCCTCCTGGCCGACTTCTATGCCCGGCACCCGGATAAACCTGGTCGGGCGCCTCCTGGCGCCCGTTGAGGGGGGGGGGGTCCTGTTGTGTGGGCCGCTGAAGAGGCCCACCACCACCAGATGGCGCCCTGCTTGGAGTGCGGGCTCCAAGCATGAGAGGGCGTCGGAGCCGCTGGAGGTGACAGCTGTCATCCATCAACACCACCTGTCACCCATCACCACCACTATAAAGACCGGACTGCAACTCCACCTCCTCGCCGAGAAATCTTCTACCATACAGGTAATTTTCTCTGCTGACTTAAACTCGAGTATTAGTCTGATCTCTTTTTGCAGCCATTTTCCTGGGACGGATACCCTGTCTGCGGAGTTGGCGTTTGGTGTGGACTGCGACGGCTTCGCCTCACACCCCACCCAGATAAGTGGTGATCTCAGGAGCTGCACGAGTGTGTGATTGGAGGTGGAGGTTCTCCCTCCTTAACTGAACACAGACTGTGGAATTACTGAGTGTGCGGACTCACACTCATCCAGAACTGTTTCTGTTTTCTGCCAGCAGTACCGGGTCTGACTGCTGAAGACAGTGGCCACCTGGGGCGCAGGGCTTGGCGGCTCCGGTGTTCTTCAGGTCCGTTGGTGGTGAGGCTTGTGTGGGTTCCGGCTTTTCTCTCACCGGACGTCTCCTATCTTCGAGCCTGCCACACGTCACCTTTTGTCGGATTGATGTAACACATATTTGTATCTGTCTGTATTACGTTGTGCACCTTCACAACATTAAATTGTTATCTTTTGGCTATTCCATTGTCCGTTCATTTATGCCCCCTGTTGTGGGTCCGTGTCACGACACTTCCCCAACAGCATGTTTAGAAGAAGCCATCACAATACACGCGATAGCTTCTTCATCAGACTGAATCAAACAAAAACCCTCCACATTCAAAGCTACACTGTGTAGATGATTTATCGCCATCTAGTGGTTACATTGTAGATTGGATTACAGTCACACAAATGCTGGAGCAATATTGAACCTAACCGGTGCCACTGCCAGCCATGAACTTCGGCAAGCTATTAGCAAAGTACAATACACATTAGCAAAGTTTATCATAACCTATGGAGACCTGGTAGAGTTCTCTCTCTCACACACACACACACACACACACACACACACACACACACACACACACACACACACACACACACACACACACACACACACACACACACACACACACACACACACACACACACACACACACACACACACACAAAGTTTCAAAGAATCTGCCCCATGGTAGCCAAAATTAGGGGTGAAATATGTACAATATTGAAAATGTCTGAAAAATTAATGAGGTGACCTTGTGTACCAAGTTTCACATATTGTGTACAATGTCCGACAGTTTTGTCGGCGTGAGATGACCTTGTGTAAGTTTCACCTTGATACACCAAGTCTTTAAGAGATCGCGTACACATAGACCACACAGGCACAAGATGCCAAGCAGTTCCTAGACCTGTTCTGCCATCTGCAAAAAAAAAAACTCTTCCCTTTCCATGGTTGCTATGTGCATTGCTGAAGCAGCTCTAGAAATTGCTCTACACCCTGTGCATGCATCAGTGTGGCTGATGTGCGCCCGATATCTTGACAAAGACTTTGTGTATCAAACTAAAACTTTCACACAAGGTCATCTCACGAATGGCCAGGTCACACGGCGATTGCTTAACGAAGGAAAAAAGTCACAAAGCCACAAATTGTTGAGAAAAATTGGACGAATGAGCCGGCACATCTCCCATCACCGAAAAGCCTGCGAGTGCGGAGTGCATAAAAGATCAAAATGAAACCGAAACTAACAAAAGACAAACTAAGCGAATGGCGACCGTGATGCTGTGTTCATTTCTGCAGCGAGCCTGTGCTGTCCACAGCCACCTGCAGCTGCGTTGTCTTGACAACAGGTTTGAACATGTGCGCGCACATGCACATTAGGGCCAGAGACGGCATGCGAACGTGCGTAAATAGTCAAAGTAGTTGATCACACGGTCTTGCCGCTATTGTTTCTGTTAGCCCGACAACCGGCCCAGCTATGAATTGGGCCAGATACTGGCCTCCATGTTGGAGTGAGATTTCCCACTCCTAAACGAACAACAGAAGAGCAGCGCTCACACCCATCAAAGTGAGGCTGACGTCAGCGTCTCGGCCGCCAACTGAGCGCCTTGGGGCAACTGTTTGTTGTGATTTGGCGCTATATAAATAAAATTGATTTGATATCTGGCCCAATTCAGGGCCAGCTGTCGGGCTACTGTTTCTGTATGAAAACGATGCTTTTTGTTCCATACATGGATGAGTCATGTGCAGCTCAGCAGACCTTTAGTTATTGATCCGTTCAGATATCGTCAATGTTCGTGCAAGATGTCCGACTTGGAACGACAATCAAACGGAATGCTGACTGTACGGGAACTACGCAAATGATGAGGAACCATCAAGACAGAAAGCAAAATGGAACAGGGAAAAATTGAGGTTGTCATCCAGATTTGTTCACATTTTTCAACAGTTTGAAAATTCTGACAAAGCGCCAGCTACAGAAACAAAGCTGGACGACAGTTAAACGATGTCTCCGAAAGTCAACGTAAGCCCAGATTTCTTGTTTCGTTTTGGCTTTGGTGTCCTTTGTTAGTGCTGTGTGACCGGGGCTTAAGACCTTGGGCAAGCTCGATGTTGGGCCCAGTGAAGCAGGTTAGGGTAAGCAATGCCCTCATTTTATCCAGAACAGAGTACTTACATAAAAAAAAAAAAAAACAATACTACACAGATTCTCACCATAAAATTACTTGTACAACCGTTTATACCATCTTGAGCAGTCCGTTTCCACAATAGAGGTGTCTGCATCTCTAACAATCAGACATCAGCAGAATAGCCTTTTCTTATTGCAGCCCATATCTTTGGAATAATCTACCTGCTGACAAAAGGGAGTCAAAAGCTTTTCAGCCCTCTACATCCAAACTGAAAAATAATCTTTTCTCACCATCTTTGAATTATTTGTGTTGAGTTGGTCGCTCTTGCTGCTGCAGCAGCTATCTGTCACCACTGTGGTTAAGGTTTCTCTATAGGATCTACATTATTTAAAGTAGGTATTTTCTCATGACATGTTGCTGTACATTTCCTGTTATTGTGACTTTCTCCCTGAAAGGAGTTTCTCCTTTTTTTTTTTAAAGGCCATCAGGATCTTGTCATTTCTCTTAGTCTTTTCTGTGTCTCTTAACTTCTAGATATGCCCCTGGACCAAGGGTGTCATTTGCTATAAATCAATAAGACTGAGGGGGTTTTTTTTGCTATCAAAATAATCAGCAACAAAAAACATGTGTATGTCTTCACTAGTGGTGTTAACAGCTCACAGATACAACGATACACAGACCCCTGGATCAATTTAAATGTACTAATCAGTGAAGTGAAGTCGTTACCCACTCCAGTCTTCAAACATCAGCTTGAAACTCATCATCACATCCAAAAATCAAAAACTTGGACCAGATTTGGATTTGACCTGAATCTGATTGAACATCTCTGGAGAGATCTGAAAACGGCTCCAACCTGATAGTGCTTGAGAGATATTGCAAACATGAATGGACAAAACTGCCCAAAGATAGGTGCGCCAAGCTTGTGCCATCATATTCAAGAAGACTTGAGGCTGTAATTGCTGCTAAAGGTGCATAAAAAAGTATCAAGCAAAGGCTGTAACATAACAAAATGTGGAAAAAGTGAAGTGCTGTGAATACTTTCTGGATGCACTAGGGAGTGATGCACACCCCCAGTTTCATCATATACATAGTGAGCACATATTAAAAACTGTTATTTGCACATTAGTAATCTGTCTGGTTATATTTGTAGTATTACTAAATAACCAGATAGCCCAGAAAACCCTTGTACTCATCTAAATTCAGGCAGTGGAATGTACACAGTTGTCCTGTACAACAAAACTGTCATTTTGTCATGCGAGAAATACTTTGCTGCACTGTCCGCCAAAAAGACTCAATTTACCCCATCGGTGATTTCCGTTGTTGTCTTCTACTTGTCATAAATTGCTGTTTGACAAATAACGCATCAAAGACACAAGGCCAACAAGACAACATCAGCCAGTGTAGCGGGATCATACAGAGGTCACAGTGGGAGCAGGGCCCGGCGGCACTGAATCACGTTTGACCTTCAGCCTGTCAAGCACCCACTCCCTCATCCTCACTCTGGAGGAGGATGGACACCCAAAATAGACTAGTCTGACACATGCGAAGATATCGGTATGCATGTTGTACATGCATGCATCATTTGTGCAGTAATGGACGCACTCGTGTCACAACTTACTTTGTGCATCCTCTGTCACACTATATTTAGCGCCTGATGTTCTTGACTGCTCCCTTCTGGGGGGGGGGGGCGTCTTTATTTATCGCCCTGTATAAATGAGTCACACCATCAAACTCGTTAGACTGAAGGAGGACAAATGTGTCCAAAAGAGGATTTCAATGCTCACACTTGCACCTCTGCTGTTGTACTACCACATAGAGAAACCATTAAAAATAAAATAAAACTCTCATCTTCTCAGGGCTTCATTAGCTACAGCAGCACTTAGAGAGCATTCCTCAGCCTGAATGAGGGCTAATTAAATATGCATACTGCTTGATGCCGACTGGACTGGATATGGAATGTGAAACAGTGGACTAGGCAGTAGGAGCAACGGTACAAACTTTAAGCCCCTATGACACCAGGGCTGCTTCGAGTTGCGTCATGATGACGCCAAGTTGATGCAACCTAGTGCTGAGTTGATGCAGCCTAACCTCACAATACAATGAGGGACGCAAAGGGTGACGCGAAATGGATGCAAAAAATTAAACGTTTCATTTTTTCGGTGTCGAGCACAAGACGCAAAAAGGAAGTCATTTTCTCGCAAGTTGAGGAAGCGTAAAGGTACTTAACGTGACTGGATGCCACACCCACACAATATAACGCTACCCGACGCCAATTTGTGATTCCTGCTGTGCTCCATTGTTGCCGAGCTATAAATCATGCAGGCTTGTTGTCAAACTTTTTATACTGTGTACACAATGCAGTAAAACTATACCGCTCAGAGAGCACATGTGAACAATTAAAAGAAAAAAAAAAAATTTCTCATTGCAGCCTGGCTGCAGCTCCTCACGCTCACCTCCTCAAGTTCTCTCACTATTGTGTTAAATAAAGTCCATTAAGTCCTACTCACAAACTTGCCAGCACCAGGACATGTCCACATCCAGTATAACTCCTCACGGAGGACATCTCCACGTCTACTCACGGACGGTTCGCGCACATGAGCGCCAACGCTGGCTGCAGCTCCGCGGTCACAGGAAGGAATATAAACTAGAAGAGAAGTAGAGCGCACACCTGGTCATTGTACAGTCTGACTGTAGCTCCTCTGCGCTCCCACCTCCTCAAGCACTCCCTACATTGTTAGATACGCAGCACATGCAACTTGAAGCAGGCCCGGTGTGAAACCGGTGTGCTTGGTTTCATAAAGCAGTCTAATCTGGTTTAGTCAAATAAGCTCAGTTAGTTGACTAACTTTTTGATGTTAGTCGCTGCACAAAGCATTTAGTCAGCTAACATTTCGTGTTACCCGTGTTAGCCTGGTACAGTGGAGGCTAATCTTATTTTAGTCGACAAAACTTCAGTGTCTTACCTCAAAAAATGGCGGCTATTAGGTACCAACACTTGATGGAACACTCAAGACCACCTGTACGTCGCTCGTATTCCTTCAAAAACAGAGTTTACTCCGCTTTTAGCCATGGGTGTAGCAGACGACAACTGTCATGATGCGTCTGTGTCAGTTCTCACATTAGCCACTGAGTGTCACTGTTACGCAGAGCAGCATTGTGTGCACAAAAAGGCTTGACAGAAGTGTAGAAGAAGAAACTGAAGAGTGAAACTGCTTGACTAAGTGCTCAGCAATTTGTATGGGTCCATAAATGTTAATAAAGCCAGGTAGCAAAACAAAGGCTGGATAGTTGATGATGACAACAACCAGCCCGGAAGTACACAAAACTGTCGCACATTGGAGCTGTGTCTTGGCAACGGCATGCGCGACGCCGTTATGCCTGTGAGAACCGCCGACTAAGGTAAGATGGCTAATCTACAAGTTTAGCCATCAATGTGTAACAGTGATTAGATGGATAATGTTGGGTGACTAACTGTAGTGGACTAAGTAAGTTTAGTAGACTGAAAGATTAGATTGCTTTATGAAACCAGACCCTGATGTACATTGGGTGCTATGACCGATGGCTTCTCTGACCTTTATCTTGACCAGCCCACAAACCATTCTGCCTTGCTAATTTATTCTTGCATAATTCTGTCTCCAATTCCCTTACACCTTATTACAGTCATTTGTTTTTCCTAGCTGTGTTCTCTCTGTGCAGCACTGTTGCCCCCATATTACTGGATCGGAGATACCTAATGTGGGCTGCACTGGACTCAGAGATTCAGGACAAATCAACAGAGACTTTCATGAAGTACTTGGGAATGAGGGATGTATTCTGGGTTGAACTTTTCCCCCAAAGGATAGAGTTGTTTTGGTTGGACAGAGTCAAGTATTCTTTATTTGGCTTGCTTTACAAGATGCTTGTTTTCCCTTTCAACCTACAATTCAGGTGTCTAAGGACTCGATCCAACAAAAAATTTAAGGCAACATAAATTTCTTCAGCACCATTCAAGGCAACATAGTGATTTTCCGATTAATGTGTGCCTTTTCTTTGCAAATCTCAAGATGCAATGCACTCTTCTGACCTACAGATGGCTCACTCATGCAACCATGGCCCACCTATGTGCAAAACCCGCTAAACAGCCAGTAGCAGTTACCTCTTTGGGTTCAATAAGCAAATAGGCAAAAGGTGAAATGCATAAAAGCAAGACAACATGAGGTGGTGGAACACTGGATTAAATATCTGCTAACGTGACGATCAACTGAAGATTTTAACGAGATGTTGCTACAGTGGCAGCAAATACAACTTTCATGCTGCAAGGCAAAATGCATCTATTTCATTGTGAGACAAAAATCACAAAATCTGCAGCCATTTTCATCTGCAGAGTCTTCACCTAGATGGTGTCTCTGAGAACAGCAGCTTCCAAAACATGATTCAAATGCAAAGTATAACATAGGCAAGTGGTAATCATGATGATGATGAATATTCATGATGTCTAATAACATTTAAACATACAAAAACATGCCGCATGGTGTGGACAACAGTGTCTGAAGATTACGCAAACTCATGGAAAAAACTGTTAATTGTTTCTTTGAAATGCAGTGTGTTTGTTCCAAATAAGCTGATTAAAATGAAAAGTCATAAAACGCAAGAAACCACTGAGCCTTTCTTCACTGCTATGGTTTCTTAACCACTACCCCGTGTTCATCTGTTAGATGTTTTCAATCTTTCTTCGAGTCATGAAAATTAAGACATCATGTGCTGTGCTGCCACCTGGTGGGCAGTTCCAGAATGTGGCTCCACATGAAATTGTCAATTTCATACTGAAAGCCTACAGACAGCACAGGCTCTGTACGTGCACTAGTACATACATTTCCTGTTTTAACAACATCATCAAAAACAAACTTGAAATAATTTTAGCGAAGAGTCACGCCGACCAAAGCTGAGCTGAACACTTTCAAAGTGGCTTCTCCATTTTACATAAAAGCTGGTCAGGAGAACAAACTGCTGCAAAAAACAAAACACAAAACAAAAAAAACTGTGCCACTAGGTTTTACTGTGCTTTTCTCTAATGCAGAGAGTGGGGGACAAAAGGCTTTTAGAGTCTGATAAGAGCTTGATATGAGGGTACATTTTCTCTCAGTCTCAAAGAGCACAGAGTGATTACTGAAAACAGTCCGTCCTCATGCACGCAGGCTTCTGAGAACAAGTACATGAGGTAATGGCAGTGCTGGGAGAAAGCCAGGAGCCCAAAGACTCAAAAATGTAGGTTGCAGTGTCCCTGTTCTTCAATAAGGAAGTGAACAGCAAGTTTAAAGGAGATGCTTTTTAAAAAAATATATTAAATACTGAGACTGTGTGCAGAATCAAATGCATGCACTACAATCCAAAAACAACCTCATACTTCGCCGCTTGAACTTTGAAAACAAAGCATTGCCTTGTGACTCTCGTCCTTTCCTGTCCTTGTTCAGAAAGTTCAAATAAATGTCAAAATTTCTATTTTTAGCACTGCTCATTTAATGGAAGCAGATGGAGAACAATCTATTTACATGCTCCCACTCAAGGGTTTGTGTGGGCGGCCTCCCACTTAAAAATCCAGAGTGTGAATTATAATGAAGTGAGGAGGCAAAATGACGGGAGGCTGACACCACTGCTTGGAGCGACGGGTGTACAAATTCACAAAGAGGAGTGATTCACTTAAAGGGATATTCTGTGCATGCCTGATTTAGCACCCTGCTTTGCATTTTTATGCACAGAGGGGTTAAAGAATGCGTGGCAGAGAGATAAATGCAGAAAGGAAACAAATGGAACCCGTTTAAAGGTGTGTAAAATTATTTTTAGTCAGCCTTTTACAGCTACGCATAGCTTAGGCTTCATGTTAAACAAAACTACCACAATTCTGCATCTGCGTAGTAGAAACTCCAGATATAAACAAGTTTAGGCTGACACAGCTCGTATAAGACTTCTGTGACATATGTCACATATGTCCATATATGGATTTTTGCTTGCTCAGTGAGACCTGCCCACTGACCCAGCATGGACTCTGTGTGACATGCCCACATTGTCTGTGGAAAAGTGACAGAGAGAGGCTAGTCTAATAGACGATAATCCTGATAAAGTAATCAGAATTCATCTCAACATCTGCCCTGGTTATGCCAGCCAAGCAAAACTCTCTCCGACAGCATTTTATTTGATTTCCTTCTTGGCAAATGAAGGATTTTTTAAAATTATGATTTCCATAACCCACAACTGCACAAAAACTGACCATCTTCAACCTGTTGTGAAAGTGTAGGAACACGGACCCACAACAGGGGCGCAAATGAACGGACAATGGAGGAAGTCAAATAACAACACTTTACTGTTGTGAATAAGCACAACCAACACGGCGAATTATAATTATAGACACGTAGTCAATTCACAAAAAATGTGTCACGTGGGCAGGCTCGAAGATAAGAGACGTCCGTCCAAAGCAGAACCGGAACCACACGATTTCCTCTGCCACCGAACCCCGGGAATACTGGAGCCGCCAAGTCCCGAACACCCAGGTGGCCACTGCCTCCGCTTGTCGGATCTGGTACTGCTGGCGAGGAACAAAAACAGTTAGATGTGGGTGCGTGTGCACCCAGCGACACGTATGGTGGGAAAACCACCTCCACCTCTCGTCGGAAAAAGAAACAGAATATATGCTGTCCAACTCACACAAGCAACAGATATTCCTATCAAAACACAGTCAGCTGAGAAATTACCTCCTTGGTAGAGCGATATCTCGGCAAAGAGGTGGAGATGTCGTCTTGCTGATATACCACTGAAGATCAGATGATTGGTGACAGCTGTCGTAGGTGATAAGTGACAGCTGTCACCCCGGCTGCTCCTGTGAGGCGGCAGCGCCCTCTGGTGCCTGGAGCCCGCACTCCAGGTAGGGCGCCCTCTGGTGGTGGTGGGCCTCCTCTTCAGCGGCCCACACAACAGGACCCCCCCCTTAACGGGCGCCTCCTGGCGCCCGACCAGGCTTGTCTGGGTGGCGGCGGTAGAAATCGGCCAGGAGGGCCGGGTCCAGGATGAAGCTCCTCTTCACCCAGGAGCGTTCTTCGGGTCTGTACCCCTCCCAGTCCACCAAATACTGGAAGCCCCAGCCCATCCTACGGACATCCAAGAGCCGGCACACAGTCCAAGCCAGCTCGCCATCGATGATCCGGGCAGGAGGCGGTGCCGGACCCGGAGCACAGAGGGGTGAGGTGTGATGCGGCTTTATCCGGGATACGTGGAAAACAGGATGGATCCGCAGTGAGGCCGGAAGGTGAAGCCTCACTGCGGCTGGACTGATGACCTTAAGGATTTTGAAGGGGTCGATGTAACGGTCCTGTAGTTTGGGGGAGTCTACTTTGAGGGGAATGTCCTTTGTGGACAACCACACCTCCTGCCCTGGCCGATACGCAGTGGCCGGGGTCCGCCGACGGTCTGCATAGGCTTTTGCCCTCGTCCGGGCCTTTAGCAAAGCAGAACGGGCGGCGCGCCACACCCGACGGCACTTCCGCAGGTGGGCCTGGACCGAGGGCACACCGACCTCTCCCTCAACCACCGGAAACAACGGGGGCTGATACCCCAGACACACCTCAAAAGGGGAGAGGCCGGTGGCTGTTATGGGCATACTCGATCCAGGCCAAATGGGTACTCCAGGCCGCCGGGTGCGCGGCCGTCATGCAGCGCAAGGCCTGTTCCACCTCCTGATTTACCCGTTCTGCTTGCCCGTTGGTCTGAGGATGATACCCGGACGAGAGGCTCACCGTGGCCCCCAGTTCCCGGCAGAAGCTCCTCCAGACTTGCGAGGAGAACTGGGGACCGCGATCGGAGATGTCTGTTGGAATCCCATGCAGCCGGACGACGTGGTGGACCAGGAGGTCCGCTGTCTCCTGGGCAGTCGGGAGCTTCGGGAGGGCCACGAAGTGGGCCGCCTTGGAGAATCGGTCCACTATCGTGAGGATGGTGGTGTTGCCCTGGGACGGTGGGAGGCCCGTGACAAAATCCAGGCCGATGTGGGACCAGGGGCAATGAGGCACGGGTAGCGGCTGGAGCAATCCCGAAGCCCTGCGATGATCCGCCTTGCCCCTGGCGCAGGTGGTGCAGGCCTGGATATAATCCCGGACGTCGGCCTCTAGGGACGCCCACCAGAAGCGCTGCCGGACAACTGCCACAGTTCTTCGCACCCCTGGATGACAGGAGAGCTTGGAGCCGTGACAGAAGTCCAGGACTGCAGCCCTTGCCTCTGGTGGGACGTAGAGTCTGTTCTTCGGCCCAGTTCCGGGGTCCGGGCTTCGTGCCAGGGCCTCCCGGATGGTTCTCTCTACGTCCCAGGTGAGGGTGGCCACGATAGTGGACTCCGGGATGATGGGTTCCGGTGGATCCGACAACTCCGCTTTGACTTCATCTTCATGTACCCGGAACAAGGCATCCGATCTTTGGTTTTTGGTCCCGGGACGGTAGGTGATCCGGAAGTCAAAATGGCCGAAGAACAGTGACCAGCGGGCTTGCCTGGGGTTCAGCCGCTTGGCGGTCCTGATATACTCCAGGTTCCGGTGGTCAGTGAAAACCGTGAATGGCATGGACGTTCCCTCCAACAGATGTCTCCACTCTTCAAGAGCCTCTTTCACCGCAAGGAGTTCTTGATTGCCGACGTCATAGTTCCGTTCGGCCGGGGTCAACCTGCGGGAAAAATAGGCACACAGGTGAAGGACCTTATCGGTCTTCCCGCTCTGGGAAAGCACGGCTCCTATCCCTGAGTCCGAGGCGTCCACTTCAACCACTAACTGGCGACTAGGATCGGGCTGCACCAGAACGGGTGCAGACGAGAAGCGCTGTTTCAACTCCTTGAACGCGGCATCGCAACGATCCGACCAGGTGAAGGGGACTTTTGGTGAGGTCAGGGCTGTCAGGGGGCTAACTACCTGACTGTAGCCCTTAATGAACCTCCTGTAGAAATTAGCAAAGCCGAGGAACTGTTGCAGCTTCCTACGGCTGGTGGGTTGGGGCCAGTCTTTCACCGCCGCGACCTTGGCCGGATCAGGAGCGACGGAGTTAGGGGAGATGATAAACCCCAGGAAGGACAAAGAAGTGCGGTGGCACTCGCACTTCTCGCCCTTCACAAACAGCCGGTTCTCCAACAACCGCTGCAGGACCTGACGTACATGTCGGACATGAGTCTCAGGATCCGGAGAAAAGATGAGTATATCGTCCAGATATACGAAGACGAATCGGTGCAGGAAATCCCGCAAGACATCATTAACCAATGCTTGGAACGTCGCGGGGGCGTTTGTAAGACCGAACGGCATGACCAGGTACTCAAAATGACCTAAGGGGGTATTAAATGCCGTCTTCCACTCGTCTCCCTTCCGGATCCGAACCAGGTGATACGCATTTCTAAGATCCAGCTTAGTGAACATTTGGGCTCCATGCAGGGGCGTGAACACTGAATCCAACAAGGGCAATGGGTATCGGTTACGAACCGTGATTTCGTTCAGCCCCCTGTAATCAATGCATGGACGTAGTCTGCCATCCTTTTTCCCCACAAAAAGAAACCTGCACCCATCGGGGAGGTGGAATTCCGGATCAACCCGGCAGCTAGAGAGTCCCGGATGTAGGTCTCCATTGATTCGCGCTCAGGTCGTGAGAGGTTGTACAGCCTGCTGGACGGGAACTCAACGCCTGGAACCAAATCAATGGCACAATCGTACGCACGGTGCGGGAGAAGGGTGAGCGCCAGATCCTTGCTGAACACGTCCACAAGGTCGTGGTACTCCACCGGCACTGTCCCGAGATTGGGCGGGACTCTGACCTCCTCCTTAGCCTGGGAACCGGGAGGAACAGAGGAACCTAAACATATCCGATGGCAGGTCTCGCTCCACTGAACCACTACCCCGGACGGCCAATCGATCTGGGGATTGTGTTTTAACATCCAGGGGAACCCCAGAATCACGCGGGAGGTGGCAGGAGTCACAAAAAACTCGATCTCCTCCCGGTGGTTCCCTGACACCACCAGAGTTACTGGAGGTGTCTTATGTGTGATTAAAGGGAGTAGGGAGCCATCTAGTGCCCGTACTTGCACAGGTGAAGTAAGTGCCACCAGAGGGAGCCCTGCCTCCCTGGCCCATTTGCTGTCTAGCAAATTCCCTTCAGAGCCCGTGTCCACCAGTGCTGGGGCCTGAAGGGTTAAATCCTCATAAAGGATTGTAACCGGGAGTCGTGTGGCAATATGGGTGTGTCCCACGTGAATGTCTTGGCCCACCCCTAGCCCAGTTTCTAGGGGCGGGCGTTGGTGTTTAGCCGCTCGGGGCAGTCCCTCACTTGATGCTCTATCGAGCCACAAACAAAGCACGCTCCGCGGACCAGCCTCCTCTGTCTATCCGGTGGTCTAAATGTGGCCCTGCTCGTGTCCATAGCTTCATCAGCAGGGGGAGCTGTAACCACACGGAGCGTAGAGGTCGTGGAGCGACAACCATGTGTAATTACACAAATATGAAATGCATCTAAAGCTGATAACTTTGAATGTTTTGTTGATGTAATCAAGCAGGAGTTGAGTAGTCTCACAAAGACACTTCCCCAGAATGTTAAATCCTTTACAGAGAATGTCACATGACAACAGAAAATTTACAAACATGTTGTGTTACACCCCATTATGTAACAACACCTCATTATGCAACAGGCTGACAAAATGTAATAAATTTTCACGCCATTATGTAATAATTTACGCATTTTGTAACAATTGCTGCATTTTGTAATAAGCCGCTTGAAGTAAAGAAATGATGTGGGGGCAGTGTGTAGCACAGACTCAAGACTGGCACTATTTCATTAGTAGTCCTTTAGCTACATGTCGGAGAGATTTATCTACAGGAACAAAACAGACAGAGAAGGATAAAACAAATTGAACTGATCAGAAGTAATGGGGAGAGGAGTCATAGGTAAGGGTCATTAGAAACATGTGGAAAGCTGTGATTTAAAATATTTTGGTGGCTGTTTAAAGTGCTCAAGTTTGATGTGTTATTCTGACACAGATATAAAATAGCCTAACTGAAATAGGCACATGAACACATATATAAACATAAAAACAAGGAGAGCAATTTTTTCTCTTTTTTTAATTTACTAAGATCCCAATTACTGTTTTTCCAATAGAACAAAAACAAAAGAAAAAGGCACAAGCTTACTTACAACTCCCATAATGAATATGAAGGCACAAACAAAAAATAAAACTATTTCTCAAGAACCATGAACAAACCTTTACAACCGAACATCAGTAAAAAAAAAAAAAAAAAAAAATCACACACAATATGAACCACATTTTTTTTTTCATTTTTACACTATGTTTTCCAAAAAATGTCACTGATTTTAAATTGACCATAGCCAATACATTTCAGCAGAAGCCAGGACATCATCCAACTGGTATTTTTTCTGAACAGCTCCTTAAGTCACATTGCCAGACCGCTGTTCTGCCCTGCGTATTTATAAAGCCTCATCATGCTTACTTCAACGTCACTATTTACATCAATACCAAAAGAATTAATTAAACCTTCTCTTAAGTATATCTGGGGATGGAATGCTTCAGCAAGATTTTGAAAAACCTTTGAAACTCTATTGAATATGCCAAGCATTAACATGTCCATATCCAATGTCAACTTGATGATAAATGAAATCAATTCTGGCGGCAGAATGGGCAGGCCAGGTTCTCTATCTCTCTCATTATCATCCAGAGGTCCATGTAACTGAACATCATGTGTGGAGCCACCAAGGGCATCATCTTGAGATTCAGATTGGGTATACTCTTGTTGTCCATCAGCAAATGGTGTGAGCTCTTCATGGTCAGATTCATTTTCATGTCTTTGAATTAGTCTTTCCCTCTCAGCTTCCAATATGTTTTCAATAAATGGAGAGACAGGGAGATCTGAAAATTCCGTACATGGCTAGCTGATCAGATATTGCGGAAAAATGGCAATTTCCATCTGGTGCAGGGTCAAATCGCACATTCAGATGCAAAGAAATGAAATTCTCAAGTCTGTCTCTATGTGTGTATTCTATCAAAAGTGGATGTAAAGTTTTTGAAGTCTTCAAAGACTTGGAACGGAATCTTTCTTGCAGGCGTGTTGTACTTGTGACATCTGATACAAAGAACCATTTTTCTTGCATTTTGGGATCTCCAAGAATCTGAAACACCACTTTGTATTTGGCAAGCTTTACATTTCGTTTCACAATTCTACCAGTCAAGACCCGATACCTTCTTGAACCTTTGTCTTTCACTCTGACCAAAACAGCTTCATTAACATTATAAACAGATGGTGGGTTTTGCTTTGATTTCAGACTGATCATCCGCTTGTTACAGTGCTCATTGGCCTTCTGTGCCTGTCTTCTCAATCTGTTCTGTTTAGAACGAAACTGATGGCGCTGTTTTAGAGAGGGTTCAGGGAGTGGATTATTTAAATATTCCTTTCTGATAGAAGAGGGAGACCCTGATAAGGGATGCATTATTCTATTGCTTTTTCTCCCATAATAAATTTCAAATGGAGTCATCCAGCCTAACACTTCCTTGGGATCTTCATTTAGCACTCTGGAATATGAAGGCAGATGTTTTACCCAATTAACCCCTCTTCTCTGAAATCTTGTCATGTCATACAAGATCTTTTTCCATATAACGCTGTGGCTCCTCTCTACCTTTCCTTGACTTTCTGGGTGGTATGGTGAACTCTGAATTATTCTGACTTGCATGGACTCCATCGGTTTTTTCACTGCTCCTTGAAATTCAGTCCCTCTGTCATGCTGTAAAACTGTAGGGGGGCCATGTTTAGAATAAATATCCTCCAGATGGTTAGCAATTTCCACACTACTTTTACTCTTCAATGGTCTCAGCCATATATATCGACTGAAAACATTGACTACAGTAAGTATGTATCAATAGGTAGAATGGCCTTGAATAATCTTCCATTTCTCCATATCAAGAAGGTCATTCTGATGTCAGTGGTGTACTTCTCTGGTCCTTATCGGCCTTGGGATGGGTTTGTTTCCAAATCTAGCCTGGTTTAGTTTTGGTAGCATTCAGACCTATCCAAAGTGTTCTGAACCTTCCTCACACTTATGCCAGAATATTGCTCATTCAGTCGTTTGTTCAGTTTTTTTTTTTTGCCCCAGATCCTCCGGTGTCATCCATACATTTTCGAACCACTCCCTGAATTTCAGATTTTAAAATGACTGGCTTCCCGGCACACAATAAGGTTTGTCCATCTTCACTTAGAGAGTAGACATTTCTATTCCTCCACAGCCTCACTAAGGCATTTTGTTGAATTCTTGTCCGTTCAGCAACAGGGACATTGAACTCTCCTCTCAGTTTGCTGACTATAATGCTGTACACATCTTCACTCATTGACTGCAGTTGTCCATACCCCATGCATGACACCCAAAGGGTACAGGTCAGAATAGTGGCTAATACCAGATCTGTTGGAAAAGTAGTCATAGATAGGATTAATTCCATTCTGCTAGCTGCAAGACAATACCTTACATTTTTTATTATGTTCATACATGGTAACCTATTTATTAGATATTTCTAACAAGGCAATGTATGTTTTCATTTATTATTTCTTTTACATTTGTTTTTCTTTTATTCAGAGTAAAGTCAGATTTGAGGTAGTGTTAGGGATGTTTGATGATAGTAATACTGAAAACACAAGCGAACTTGGCAAGAGACTAGAGTGAATTACGCGCGTGTGCTATATAGAGGACTTGGGCAAGTCTAGCAGTTATGTGGCATCTTGTCACAAGCTCAAAATGCTACCCCCTGGCAAAATGAACGCGTGGTTCATTTGTTACTGCGTTACAGTAGTCCAACCACTTGCATTTTCGACATGGAATTTTATTATAATTATTTTCTGATTTTTTTCCGCTCATCCTGGAGCCAACTCGCGCCGCCCCCGAGAGAGGGTCCGCAATGGTTGAGAACTAGCCTACTGCTTTAAAATGTGTAGCTTAAACCTGCTAATTATTTTATACATAATGAACATGGAAATCTATAAAACATCTTTAATTATTACTGTGACTAAATTCATGTGTGAAAAATGAAATAAAATTGGAAAAAAAATCCACTATTTATCAGTCAAAGTTTTTTCAAGTCCACCAAGCTTTAGATTAGCTGCTGTCAGCTAACCAACACATTGTAGCCTAACCAGCATAAAGGTTGCAGCTATCATTGCAAAGTTAACATGCAACCTAGCTTTACTTTTCATATTCATTACCTCTAAATAGGACAAATCTGAATTCTTCTTTAAAAACAATACATATTAAATTAAAATATAATTCCATACCTTTCAACATGTTGCCTGTTTGTGCAGGTGCTGTGATGGCTATATGTGCAGTGATGTCATGACCAAAGAGCTCTTTGTCATGACCTCAACTGTCAAAATAAACCTATACTAGTAGAGAAGAAATATTCTAGAATATTCTAGTTTTATAAAAGTAAGCACCTCCCAGCAGTTAACACATTCTGCATAAATGTTTTTATGATTTTGCCAAATTTTAATTTAGAAATCATTATTCCAGTGAATATAATATAATATATATATATATATATATATATATAATAAATATAATTAATTCTATTTTAATAATATTTTTATGTAGGATAGGCTATCAAAGCGGCGGAATTGTGCTGTATGCTTGTGGAGGAGATGGGACAGTGTGTAGTAAAGGAGTGTATACTACTGATGACAGATGATGATGGGGGGGGCAATGTAGGCTACTGTGACTATGGGATGATTTACTAATGGAAAATAGTGAGAATGGTGAAAAAAGGGGTAGTGTGTTGTGTGAGGGGTGGATATACTACTGACAACAGTGGTGGTGTGTGTATGTTGGGGGGGCAGTGTGCTGTGGTTTATCAGTGAGGCTTAGATGTCCTCATGAATCCAAACCAGTTAAGTCTTTACTAAGGTTTTACTTTCAGCGTCTCTGCCCTGGGCCTGTATGTGCACTAATGGAGGCTATACAATGCTGTTGTCATTACTGGTGCTATATGTTATGCTTTATGTGCGTGCTAGATCACAGTGTTGAAAAAGATACCAATTTTTGTTGGTTATTACATAATGCACCATGTTATTACATTTGCAAACCCCTAAAAAAAAAAAAATCAGCTACCTCATTTTGTAATAGCCTCCGCAATGTGTAATAATTTTATTACAAAATGTGGAGAAATATATTACATATTGCGTTCAAGCGGCTTATTACAAAATGCAGCAATTGTTACAAAATGCATAAATTATTACATAATGGTGTGAAAATTTATTACATTTTGTCAGCCTGTTACATAATGAGGTGTTGTTACATAATGGGGTGTAACATGTTGCCTATCCATAATCGGCAACACACCAGAGAGACAGAGAGAGAGGTTTAAAATTTAATCAAGAACCAAACCCACAAGTCATAGTCCAGCAGAACCAAACAGATGTGCAATGTCTCCAGCTACCTTTGGTGGTCAAGCAAATACTCTGTAGAAAGATGTTGCTTCCTAGCAAGGTGTCCATTTTCCAGACACTTACCGGTACTCCCAGTCTGTGAAACTTCTTCAACCACAGCTGTTCGACACAGACTGTTGACAAATTTGCCAAGCGCACACCATGACCCATCAAGATTGGTGACATCAGCTGTGAGACTGACACTAATCAGTGACAACTAGACGTCTTTGATGCCAGGTCTCATTAACGGATCCTTGGGTACCACTGGAATGACCATTTCAAACAAATAGTGACTTGGGGAAACCCAGATGAAGACTATCAGTTGTATTTTAAGGGAATGTCAGGTACGACACACTGGGCATGATCCAGGATATTGCGGACCCCAGCAGCTGGAAAAGCCAGAAGGGGTTGCCAATGTTTCACCTTACTGTGGCAGACAGAAGGTGACTTTCAAGATGTGGGGATAGCGCACCTGTCTCCCTGGGTGGTTGCCATTCAGGAACCAAGGTGGTTCCGTACTGTGGCGATACATAGCACTAGTACATGCTACCAGACCCAATCTGTTCCCAACATTCATATGAAAGGGAGTGGCTAGATGATGAAGACCACATCCCTAGTGGTTGAGGTCGGATTTGCTCTTTTGGAAAGAGTGTTTACGGCACTGAGCACCCAAGGCATTACGGTACCGCCAGCTACTGATTTGGTCCAATCCACCCATGTGCACCTAATCAGATTGTCCTCATTAGCCATGTCCTCCCCAGAAAGTCAAACAAGTGCCATCTTCCTTGCTCACATCCAACACAGTCTAGAATACAGATGAGTTCAAGTATGTTTGGTACGAGGCATAAAAATGACAGCTGTGCTACGCTGTAAGCTGTCCCTTCCTTTGCATCAGGTTTAAGATAGGGCCCATAATAATCAAATGTTTGTCAGTGTGGCCAAAAGTCAAAATATTTATAAAGGCTGTCTGCTCCAGGACATTGCTGGACTGCTGTGGCTTCACAGTATAAGGTTAATTGAGGAAGAGTCAACTGTGATAAAACAGCTGATATAACCAGACAGACTTCAGCAAAATACTGCAAGATTCAGGAGAGTGTGTGACATGAAGCACACCAGCTGCAAGGATGAAGGGCTGGCAGCACGGCATGATTAAAGGTGAAGAAAATTAAAGGTTTTTTTTAAAAACCTCTTCAAGCAAGCAGGATCTAGTAATCCACAGATTCTTACACAGAGAATTCAGAGAAAGCAGTGACAGAAAAGCTCATCACAGAAATGCCTCAACACTACATCTGTGCGTTTGTTTTTAAATTACACTTCCGAAGCATAAATAATGTAAAAGTGATGGTTCAATGACATGTAGAGGCACATGTATCCAGGATTTATGTCTCAAATATTCCTGCGTGATATAAAAGAGAGAGAAAAGCAAACGTCCGGTTGAACCATCGACAGCAGCAGTCGCTAGACCTCAGTAGAGCTGAGGGTGATATCATGCACGTGTTGGTGAGCCTTCAAATCCACTGACACATTTCAGCAGAGTGACCCACACATACGCAGACTGAATCATCCTTCTAAACACAAGCAGCCAAAACTGACCCAGAAAGAGAGTGCGCCCCATCTCACCCTGTGCACGTCCTCTTCAAACACAGCTTCATGAACACTGCAGGCGAACAGCGCTGTAGGCAGGTCGCTCAGATCCATCATCTCCTCCGCTGGCACTTCCTGGTCATTCTCCCCAAATACCATGTCCTCTTCCTCCTCGGGATCACTGCTGTAGGCCTCTGAGCCATTGCTCCACCCTTTGGAACTCTCTCGAAGCATCTTAAGCCTTTTTGGGGACTGGTGGGGATCACAGAGGCTCCAAAAGCTCCAAATGAGGAGAACAAAAAGTTAACAGATTGATGTTGGAGGTAGGAAATACGGTGAATCAATGAAATAATCATCTTAGAAAACAAAGTAAAGTTTGACATAACCAAATATAATTTTTAGAACAGGAAATGGTGAGGCCCATAAGTATTTGGACAGTGACAATTTGTGTAATTTTGCTTTCGTAGTGTAGATTTTCAGTTTTAATTTAAAGGGTTTAAAGAATAATAATAAAAATCCCATTAACCATTAAGGAACTGCAGCCATTTTCATAGTCTCTAAATTTTCAGACAATAAATAACATGACAAGCTAACATAATTCTAAATATATGAAATAATATAAATATGATTAAATCATCGCTTTTACAGCCAGTTTTAAAAAAATTAAACACACACCCACACAATGGATAGATGACCATTTCAAGTCACCGAATATGTCTTTGACTTCACTTGCATCATTGTACAACCTTCTTCTATTGCATCACCAGTTATACAGCTTCATGCTGAACTGGAACTGAAAGATCTCATATTTTAGAAAATCCTTCTCTGTTCATTGACTTGAAGATGCTCACGTACCCACCACAAAGTGTCTAACGAAAACTGGCTGCAAATGTGATGATATAATCCTTGTATTTAGATCAGTGTCCATATTCAAACAGTTACAGACATGACCGTAAAATGTTGAAGAAATGTGCAGCTGAAAGACAGAACAGCTCTTACAATCCATTTTAAAATTTGTAGTTTAATTCACCAGTCTCATATTACATCAGATCATCACAAATGTATGATCCCAATCCTGAGATTACATTTTAAAATGCTAAATTCCATTCTATAAACTCAAAAATCCAACCTATACATTGATATTAATCATATCTATCTATATTTTTTCCTCATCCCCAATTCTCAGCATTCAAATAATCCACAATTTTCATTTAATAAACAAACTCCATTACACCACTACAAACTTCTTAAAATTGTATCAATTATTGTCAAGTTTCAGTTTGTATGATCTGCCCATCTAACAGCATAGTTTCAAAATAAAAAGGAAATAATGCAGTGCTGAGCGAGTGTTAATTGTGGGCGTACAGTGACATCTAGCGGTAATTTGAACAAACAAGCGTAACAACACTAGACGGACTGCTCTTTAAAAAATAAAGTCTGTTCTGAAACATCAGCGGTGATCATGTAAAGTCTATTGATTACATGTCACAATAACAGTGTTTAAAACAATATATATATATATATATATATATATTTTTTTTTATATAGTCAGGTTTAAATGGAACCGGTGGAGGCGATGACGCCATCAGGCCCGTGGCATCAATTTTTTCATCGCGCGTGCTCAGAGGAAACACCAACAACTTATGTAAAAGATAAAAAAAAAAAAAAAAAAAAAAAAAAAAAAAAAAACGGCAACAAAAATAGGATGAAACATGTTTAAAAGCAGCAGCCGAGAATTTAACACCAAAGGTCACGCACAGGCACAAAACCAACGCACTTTAACAAGCGTATTTTATGAACTCACCAGCGTCAGCGCACGCGACCTACAGCCTCCCATCCACAGCTGTTTACCCTCACGCGAGCGATTTGAAAGATGTTTATTACCGGATTATGCTGGACCACAAAAAAAACAACAAAAAAAAAACAGTGCAGGTGAGACCAATGACAAAGGGGCGAACGCGAACCTCAGACAATCACATTCCGGCAGAGGGGTGGGGCCATGCGTCATGATTGGTGGGGACCAAATCGTGGTTTCAATGAAGAACCAGTCAGAGAGAAACCGACGACTTGTTGCACGGAAGGTTCAGGCGGCGAGTCACCTTTAACCCCAGCGAAAGGTCAGGTTCAGCAAAAAACGGTAACTTTATTGTAAAAGTTAAGTTAAAAAACACAATAAAAGCTATAATCTTGTAACAGTTCAAATTAAAAGATGACAATAATATTAGACGGTGGCTAATTTTGATGCATTATATTAGTCGAAAAAGCATTTTGCCTTTGTTAAGCTAACAAGAAAGTAAATGCTAAATAAATAAATATACTAAACTAAATGGTCGTGTTAATATCTTTTACTGTTTCACAGAAACATTTTTAATTAATTCATTATTCATGTTTATTGTTTTGTGGAACATTTGGCTATTTAATGGTACACATAAAAGCATGGCACCAGTTAAGATGAATTAATTTTGCTTTTCAATTAGACATCGGGCATGCAGCCAGTAAATTAACCTTAAACAAGAAACAAACAAAAAAGCCTGAAATTTACTGAAATTTAATACTTGAAATTTTAAGTTTGGGTTTTTATTACACTTACAAAATTTAAGGCCACATTTACAGTGAAACACTAGCGTGTTTAAGACTTTCACACAGAACTGTGTGTGTATATGAAAGTAATCATTTTCTATACCTGCTTACTCCAGTGAAGGGTCACAGGGGGCGTAGCCTGTCCTAGTAGTCACAGGACTAATCGCAAACTGTCTGTCCTCCTTATCAATGTTGACTAGCTGTGCTTTTAGTTGTAGACCTGCCGCAAACATTATCATGCTATCTGCTGAGCACATTTGTCATTGTGATTTAAAAAGAAAAAAGTTTAGAAATGTGATTATTTGTTGTTTTAAGTGAATTTCTAGACACCCATCATATTAAACTGACAGTAACATGAGGGTTAGTTTTTATTGACTTTGTCCATAAAAAAAAAAAAAAAAAAACATTCATCAGTTGTCAAAAGAGCTGAAAAAAAGAACAAAAAAAAATCCATAATAGTTGGGTACAACTTGCAGATTCCTTGCGCCAGTTTGCACCTTATTGTCACAAATGAGTGTTAAGGCACATATAATTCAAAATATACACCAAATGAACTTTTCAATATTAAATTCAGATGTCCACAAAATCTACAATCCGGATCAGATCCAGATCCAACTTTAAAGCACCTTGCTTTAAAATATGAAAGTGACTGGGGCAGGTTTGATTAAGATATGTAAAATATACATTAAATGCAATTTTCAACATTAAATTTGAATGGCTGCAAAATCTGTACTTTGGATCAGATCCAGATCAAACACTGTCAGCTGATAAAGGATACCATTCTACAAAACACTCTCAAATATGAAAGAAAGCCAATCTTTTTTGACAGAGTTATGAATTTTAGCAAATTCTTTCAATGTTAAACGATAGAGATTTTTCCTGACTTTGACCTATTACATCGAAAATTAAATCAACCTGGTCTCTCAGTTATGACATGGCTGGTGGGAGCTCCACCATCATAAGTTCAAATCAGTTCTTGCTTATCAGGATATCAATCCTCTAAAAATGTAATAATGATACATGAAAAAATTTTGGGTTACAGGCTGTTAACAAATAAACAGGAGTGAAAACATAACCTTCACCCAACTTCATTAGGGCAAACAAATTCATGATATAATTTTAACAAGATATGAAAATCTTCTCGTGCGGCTGACACCTGAAAAAGAAGTGGGTTAAAAAACACATAAACTAAAACAAACAATAAAACATAATTTTTCAAGTGGATTTCGGCTGACATCAGTCATGGAGGTTTTCCTTCTGCTTCGATAATTAATCACATGCTGTTCAATATCGCCCTTATTTTACGTTACAAATATGCTCATTTACAGTAACACAAAGATAAGCAGGAATATGGCTGTCACACTAAAATCATCAAAAGATTGCATTGAAAATGAGGCTACATTCTGTGTATCAAACATGCATAACGTTCCATACAATTTACCATATGCTCTGCTAATGTGTACCAACACCCAGAGGAAATAAAACCAAAATAACAGTATCAATTTATTGATTATGGACAATTGAATTAAGCAAGTCTCATTTTTTTCTAGAGCATCGTTCAGCTTGTGTAATACCAGAGGACGATTACACTCCAAATTCATTATGCCACAAACAAACAAACAAAAATAACCCAATAAGTTATCAAACATTAACTGCATAATTTTGGCTTTTTTCCTGTCAAAACAAACACCAAATTATCAGATTTACGGTGCAAACAAGAGTAAAAGAACAAACAGGGCATTCTATTGTTAGTTACTGTTTCATGATCAACTGTTTACTCAAGTGGGCTCCAAAACGACTAAACAAGCTCAAAATTTAATGCTATCATTAAAATAATTAAACATTATTACTTCCCCAAAGGATTAACAGAACACTTAAAATGCTGCATCGCTGTTATTAATGAACAGCTTTAAAACGGTTTATCCAGCGTAAAGCTACGGTTCAAAACACAGCAAAAGAAAACATGAAAATTAATAAATACATTTCCATAAATTAGAACACCTGCACTCTGTTTGGTCATGTCACAAAACAGTGATACAGTCCCATGAATAAGAATCAGAGCATTATTGGTGTCAGTGAAACAGCAAAGTGTCCAGTGGTAAATCTTCTGAAACGGTCTTCATGCCTCAGCTACATTGGAACGTTTCAGCCTGGAGGTCGAGGAGTGTCGAGTTACTCCTCATTATTAATGGAAGAACATGTCGCTGAATGAAAATTATGCTTAATGGGGCCAGCAATTCATTTAAACAATACTGTAAACCCCAATAAGTTAGGAAGAACTTTAAAATATAACGCAATGTTAAAATACGGCATCTGCAGGAGGGCGTGTGTGTGCGCATACATGTGATGCGCATGCACACTGATACCCACAAGATGTCTTGCAAATCACTCCAGAGGTGCTATTAGGTTACAAAAACAGCTTTTTAAATTTTAGAAGTGTTTATTTCTCACTAGCTTTGACATAATATATGAGAAACATATTACATTTACACAGAAACACAGTGGTTTTGGAGTGGATTCCGAGATGTTGAATTACCAGCCAGAGAGAGACCAACCAGTGACGTCACGTTGCCTCTCTACTCTGATTGGCTCCCCCCCCAAAAAAGACTTGCATGATTCATAGCATGAAAACAGTAAACAATGTGACATTTTGACCTCTTAAAATAGGTCAAGGTTAGCCATCTTTGACCTTGTCCAAGGTCTGGAAGGAAGGAAGAAAGGAAGGAAAGAAGGCCTTCACAATACCCGATGGTCATATTTTGATGGCCTCGAGTAAAAACTGAAGTCAAAGTAATGTACTGAAAAATAACTTATTAGATTTTAAATATTTGAAATTGGTGCTACATATACCTTTTGATTCCACCTAATTTGTCATCGCGCTCACAAAATTATAGCCCCTGCTGCTCTACCAAACATGTATTATACATTCAGTGGTTGTAAATCTTTTGCGATTAAATACTTGAATGGAAAAAAAAAAGACATTAAAAAATACAATGCTCTCCCCTGGTAGACATTGGACTGGACTTCTTTTCCTTCATACACATCTTCATATGGTGTGTCCTCAATTTTTCTTTGTGAACGTTATAAAAAATACTGATTAAATTGTTATATTTCCAGTTGTTTCAACTTACAGTATTTAAATTAATAGAACTTAATACTGTTAAGTGCAACACAATTATTCAAACAACACTCGAGGAGAAATTGTAGATTTATCAGCGTATACTGTTCCTTAATGGAGTTGGAATTGAGCATATTGGGGGTTAAAAGCCTTTTTCAAGGACACTTTGACACACAGGAGTACTGTGGAATTGATCCACCAATCTTCTAGCTTCAAAATAACATGCTGCACAATCTGCACCATTGTCCAAAAGTATAAATATGTCTAACCTATGCTATCTTCCTGTCTGCCTAAATAAAGATCATCATCTAACAGAGACCTCCTCAATTAAGGGTCACTCTGTTGTCAGACATCGTGGCCTTAAGGGAAAACGATAGTTGATGCTTACCCATATTTTCTGGAGTATGTCACCTTTTTTTTTACTAGTTTGAAAAGACCAGAAGTTACCTTAGACCATGTGTGATGCGCATGCACGTTGATGTCCACAAGATGTCTTGTAAATTACTCCAAAGGTGTTATCAGGTTACAAAAACAGCGTTTTCAGTAGGCCTCCACCCTATTAAACACCCACCCCTGTGACTTCTATTTAGGTGTGACTTATATACAAAAAAAAAAAAACATGCATTTGTTAGTCATAATAATTATAGAAACTATGTATATAGAGGGTTTTCAATCATGTGACCGATTTGCTGCAGGACAGGTGCTGTAGCCATTCTGGATTACAAGGAGGCTGACGCGTGATAGAAAAATGAAGAGAATGTACGGTTATTACGAGGCTTTAAATCCTCGAGATAAAGCTATTTATCGTGATAGATGTGTAGCAGTTGGTTCAGTGGATCCGTATCTTATACCAGATAGTGAGTTTAGTGTTAATGTAACGAACTGGCCGACCGTGTCACACTGCGATATTGTGAACTAGGAAGCTACCGACCAGGTCAGCCTCGCCGGCCTCCTGCAGATCATCACAGCGGAGCTCTGAAAGCGGAGGTCAGTCTTGAAGTCCTGAGCGATTTCTCTCACCAGGCGCTGGAAGGGCAGCTTGTGGATAAGCAGCTCAGTGCTCGAGGACCACAATGTAAATAAGCATCCGTATTGGAAGCGTTCTTGTGTTATCCTCTGCAGTATTTTTATGTATTGTTATATAATTTTATTGCCGAATAAAATAAAATTCTGGGAGCAGTGGATTTCTGTTAGCGGCAGCGCCACGGTGCCGTGAGGCTTCTTCACACCGACGTTGAAACTTCTGCAATTGTTGGCCAAATGCACGAAGTGTAATCACAGTGGCCACCGCGTCGTAATCCAGAATGGCCACGGGACATAAAATGACGTGACAAATACGTCCCATGAAAACCCTCTATACTACTTTCACAGGGATGAAAACACTAAACAAAATAAACTCCAATAATAAAAGAATACATGCCAATACTAAGAATTACATGATAACAATGCCCCCAAAATACCAAATTAATTAGCTAATCCAGAAAAAGGCTACGAGTTATACGGTATGCTAGCAGAGCTACATCAGTACTTGTGGTGCAGAAGGTTGAATTGGTTTTTCACAACATTTATTTATTTTTTAGATTACACTATGCTCATTTAGTTGATTTAACTCTAACCACATTCATTCCACTTAAAAGTTAACTAACGTTCTATTAACTTCTATTATCACAGGAAGCTTGAATACGCTTCATGTTATTGCAGCTGTGCCAATCCAGGTTCCTCGTGAAAAAGAAAAATCCAGCAGCTTCGTGTTGCTTGTGTTCATTGCTGATTCATAGTGGTGCCATTAGCTGAAATAAGGCACATTTCAGTTGTCAGGTTTGTTTTAAAAGGGAGTGTGTGGAGAGGACTGAATCGCACCTTCGGCATCCAGTGCACACTGGGATATGAGGTGTTCAAGGACATGCAGGCTGTGTGCAAGAACTGTCTACCTTTGGCTCCTCAGGTCCTTTAAAGTTCTTTACAGTGGAAGTGAATGAAAGGTGGGGAGAACCACATCTGCTCAGATCTAGTCTTTCTTCAAATCAGGCGACCCATAAGAGGCAACATCGGCTCTGGAACCCAATGAAAGTTGATCCAGATGGACTTGTAGAACCGTGGGAGCTCCACCATCACTGTTGACCAGAGCACCGTAGGAGAAACAACCGTTGTTGTTGGGATGAGCGACCTGAGTGACCTCGTTGCAATGAATAGTCGGGACACCTGAGAACACAATGTTTGCTTGTGATAAAACAACTTCAAATAATCTGCATTCTTAAGGCTACCATTTTCTGGTTTAGTGATCAGAAACTGTTTCCTGGTGAAGCTTTAAATATATCGTATTTACTCTATTAAAGGTCCCCACCATACTAACGCCCACCCCTGACGTTTGTTGGCAAATTGCACGTAGTGAAATTGTGAATTCCTGAGAGAACAGAGTAAAATGAAATAGTACTACCTCACTGCCACAACAAAACACAAGTGATCCATTAAGTTCACAATTTGTGGCTAGTGTCCAGGACTGTTATAGTCCTCCTCTGCCAAAGTCTTGGCTTCATCTTCACTTTCCTCCACATCCGACTTCAAACTTCAAATACCAGACAATTGAGGCTCTTAAGTTCTGGTTTCCATGTTGCTTATGCAGCTGCAGTGCCTTGTATTTCAGTCTTCCCTGTCACACGGACGCCAGCAGTTTTACTTTCGTGGAACCATTTTATCAGCTCCTTTTCAATGTCCTCATAACGCATTTTCTTCCACCTACCAGGCAGCCGTTTTACTGTTTTGCCAAGGGGTCAGAAGCTTATCCTTGTTCCTACATCACTCCCGGATGTGTTTCCTATCAATGAGGAAAATCCGAGCAGCATGGTGCTTTCCCTTCTCTTCCACTTCTTTCATGACTTTTAGCTTGAATGCTGCCACGTAGCAATGTTTGCGAAGAGCCATTTTTTATAATTGTGTAGCAGCTACTGCATGCAGAAAAATAATTCATTTCGAGTCTGCACTGCTTCTCTTGCATGCAGCACACATGTCCATATGTACCGTAAGGCCGTACTGTGTACAGCATGCATGTAAGCACACGCACGCAAACAATCATCAATAAACACCCCCCTTCACAAAAGTTGCAAGCTCCTTGGGTGTTTAATAGAGTAAATACAGTATAACAGTTTTCAATCCTGCATTAGTTCATACCCACCATCAGTCATATTCATGGTCACATATGGTTCAAAAGTCTTGCACTTTTTCCTGTTTTTGGTAATAAGGAAGACGCCGAGGAAGCAGACTGCAGCTCTGAACACAGGACAGACATCACTCACCACTTTTGAGTCAGAATTTCAAATTCACGCACCTGCATACTGAGACATTATATGTGTTATCATTTGGTAATATCATTAGAAACACTCACCCCAGTAAAAATATGGAGATGTGAAGGATGTCATCATGGTTAAACTCCAAGTAAAAGACAGCTCCTAAAAGAAAAACAGAAAGAAAACTGATGATTTTCATGTAACAACACAGAGATGTGTAAGGAAAAATAAAAACAGCTGTACTCATCATGAGCTCCATCATGGCGTCTCTGTCCTGGTCGCTAGTCAAACTACATTTATCTCACTCTACATCTGATTGAAAAATAAGCTGCTATTTAACAAATGCAGCGGGACTCGAGGCTCAAACTGTAACTCACCAGCTGTGATGGCAAAGGCGGTAGAGAGGATGTAGTTGACGCCGGCGATCTGACAGGTGTCATGCAGCTTGCACGCTTGGGACAGAAATCTGAGAAGAAATTGATATAAAACTGAATACCGTAACAGGCAGCACGGTGGTAGCCGTGGTAGCACTGTTGCCTCACAGCAAGAAGAACATGGAATCAATTTCCACCTGTGGCATTTCTGTGTGGAGTTTGCGCGTTCTCCCCGTGTTTGCGTGGGTTCCTCCGGGTGCTCCGGCTTCCTCCCACATCCAAAGATACGCAGGTTAGGTGGATTGGAAACTTTAAATTGTAGGTGTGTGTGCAGGTGTGAATGTGTTTGTCTGTCTATATGTGGCCCTGTGACAGACTGGCGTCCTGTCCAGGGTGAACCCTGCCTCACACCCTATGACTGCTGGTATAGGCTCCGGCTGGTACCCATTTACAGCTGGGTGGACTGAGACAATGTAGATGGAGTGTCTTGACCACAGACAGGTAGCATAAGCGGGAAGTGCACTCAGGTCTACATATTAACAGGGCTTCTGTACATTTCCTGCACATTTCAATGCAAAATTTAGTAAAAATAAATAAATAAAAATTGTCAGAAATGCATGATTTTTTTTTCATTGACCTTTCAGTATTAATCTATAAAAATTTAGATTTTAAAAGTTTTAGAGTTCTTGAGTTTTAAGATGCAAAAGGTTTTATTGTATGGATGGACAGAAAAACAGCCATTTTTCTTGACAAGTACAACTTGTAGTTGTGAATTTGTGCACAGATTTCAGACTGAATAACTTTTAATTCATTTATATAGCGCCAAATCACAACAAAGTTGCCTCAAGGCGCTTCACACAACTAAGGTCTAACCTTACTGACCCCCACAGCAAGCTGCTTGGGCCATGCTACTGACACAATTTACAAAATTCGCAAACGAATATACAGGAAATTGTGCCAGTGTACAGGACAGGAAGGTTGCAGAAACAGACAACGCACCCATCTCTGGATGGAGCCGCACCTCAAACAAAGAGGAAATAAAACAGAATTGGACATCAGAAAGACAACAATTACAGTATAATTTGTCAGCATTAAGCAACAAGAAAAACAGAAGAAATACTAAGGTGTTCGCCCGCCACTAGCCCTAAGCTTCACTAAAAGACCCAGAATTTAGATAAAGTTGAGACCGTGGCCTACTTTGTTTACTAATAGAATGAATTTAAAAGGGTAAAAAGCATAGTAACATACTATGCCAGCCATACAAATGGGAAAGTAAGTGCATCTTAAGTCTGGACTTGAAAGTCTCTACAGAATCTGACTGTTTTATTGATGCAGGGAGATCATTCCACGGAACAGGGGCACAATAAGAGAAAGCTCGGTGACCCGCAGACTTTTTATTCACCCTAGGGACACAAAGTAGTCCTGCACCCTGACAACGCAGAGCCCGGGCCGGTAGGTGTATGTAAGGTTTAATTAGGTCAGCTAAGTAAGAAGGTGCCAGTCTATGAACAATTTTATGGGCTAGTAGCAGAACCTTAAAGTCTGATCTCACAGGGACAGGAAGCCAGTGAAGAGATGCCAAAATGGGTGTAATATGGTCAAACTTTGTGCTTCGTGTCAAAAGTCTGGCAGCAGCATTTTGAACCAATTGGAGACCCCTAATGCTGGACTGCGGTAAACCAGAAAATAAAGTAATGTCTAAGGTGTATTTGTGCCAAATTTGGTGCTTGCATCACCATTTGAAGGATTCCTCTGTAAATATTCATATCTGCTGCACTATTACAGAGAAATATAAAGATGAATTGTGAAGTGGATCCAGTACTTTTTCCAACTTAAAAAAAAAGAAAAAAAAAAAAAAAGCACAAGACAATGGGTAACTGTTTGAGCACAAAAAGTGTTGGTACAGCCATGTGCTCTTCATTTGCCATTCCAGTTTTTGTTTTAATTTTTTTTTTTGGCCATATCCAGGCTCCCTATCCAAGTTAGGAATGTATTCACTAACTGACAGACAACAGTCTTGTCACAGCTTTCACACACTCCCTGCTCTAATGAAATGCCTCTGCACTCACCTGGCTTGGAAGATCACCGACACAACCATGCATACCAAGAAAACACTGAAGATGGGGTAGTTGAGCTGCATGCTGCCCTCGACAGTGAGAACCAACATTCCTGACACCGCCTTCACTGTGATCACTGTGACAGAGCCTGTGTGTCAAATCAAAGCAAGCAGTCAGTAATGAACCATTGCACAATCAGCACAGGCCGAGTGCGCCGGCTGTTTTTTCCCTTTGAACACATATGCAATCTGTGGCGTGAAGTACAACAGCTCAATTGACTGGCTTAATGCTGCACACTCACCCAGCAAAGCCACCAGCAGCAGAATAATAACGAGGTAGCTAGCGCTGTGCTGTTTGTAGAAGTATAAGAGAAGGCAGAACGTGATAATCTCCAGGAACTGTCGATAAAGACGAGAAGGACACTCTGTTAATATGAAAATCGAACCACAGCACAAACTGTGCTGGTGCTGGAAGATTTGTGCAGAATAATACACGTCAACAAGGCCGGAAAATCTGTTTACTTCATTGCAGGCTTGTGAGACAACTGACCACAAATCAAATAACAGCAGGTGAGCCCAGTTAACATGCACGAGTTGGGGTCCACAAAAGCAGAGTCAAGGAAGTTGACCACAAAAAACTTGAAATCATCTTACAACCCCAATTCCAATGAAGTTGGGATGTTGTGTAAAATGTAAATAAAAACAGAAAGCAATGATTTGCAAATCCTCTTCAACCTAAAAAAGCTGGGACAGTGGTATGTTTACCACTGTGTTACATCACCTTTCCCTCTAACAACACTCAATAAGTGTTTGGGAACTGAGGACACTAATTGTTGAAGTTTGTAGGTAGAATTCTTTCCCATTTTTGCTTAATGTACAACTTCAGTTGTTCAACAGTCCGGGGTCTCTGTTGTCATATTTTGTGCTTCATAATGCTCCACACATTTTCAATGGACAACAGGTCTGGACTGCAGGCAGGCCAGTCTAGTACCCGCACTCTTTTACTACGAAGCCACGCTGTTGTAACACATGCAGAATGTGGCTTGGCATTGTCTTGCTGAAATAATCAGGGACGTCCCTGAAAAAGACGTTGCTTGGATGGCAGCATGTGTTGCTCCAAAACCTGGATGTACCTTTCAGCATTGATGGTGACATCACAGATGTGTAAGTTGCCCATGCCATGGGCACTAACACACCCCCGTACCATCACAGATGCTGGCTTTTGAACTTTGCGCTGGTAACAATCTGGATGATCTTTTTCCTCTTTTGTCCGGAGGACACGACGTCCATGATTTCCAAAAACAATTTGAAATGTGGACTCATCAGACCACAGCACACTTTTCCCACTTTGCATCTGTCCATTTCAAATGAGCTCGGGCCCAGAGAAGGCGGCGGTGTTTCTGGATATTGTTGATGTATGGCTTTCGCTTTGCATGGTAGAGTTTTAACTTACACTTGTAGATGTAGCGATGAACTGTGTTAACTAACAATGGTTTTCTGAAGTGTTCCTGAGCCCACGCGGTAAGATCCTTTACACAATGTCGGTTTTTAATGCAGTGCCGCCTGAGGGATCGAAGGTCACGGGCATTCAATGTTTGTTTTTAGCTTTGCCGCTTACGTGTAGAAAGTTCTCCAGATTCTCTGAATCTTCTGATTATATTATGGACTGTAGATGATGGAATCCCTAAATTCCTTGCAATTGAATGTTGGGAACCATTGTTCTTAAAGTGTTGGACTATTCTTTTCACGCAGTTATTCACAAAGTGGTGATCCTCGCATCATCTTTGCTTGTGAACGGCTGAGCCCTTTGGGGATGCTTCTTTTATACCCAATCATAACACTTACCTGTTTCCAATTAACCTGTTCACCTGTGGAATGTTCCAAACAAACATGTGTTCTTTGAGCATTCATCAATTTTACCAGTCATTTGTTGCCACTATCCCAGCTTTTTTGAAATGTGTTGCAGGCATCCATTTCAAAATGAGCAGATATTTGCACAAAAACACACACACAAAAAAAAAATCTATCAGTTTGAAGATTAATTATCTTGTCTCTGTGGACTATTCCATTGAATATAGGTTGAAGAGGATTTGCAAATCATTGTATTGTTTTTATTTACATTTTACACAATGTCCCAACTTTATTGGAACTGGCGATGTACCTTGCCATATTATAATAGTCTTGACCATTTGAAGCATGATTCCTTCCTGGATGGTGATGATTTCTTCATCTCAAGTGGGTTGAGAATGTTTTTTCCTCCCTCTAGATGCTGCACATCAGCAATGACGGGACTGTCAGTGTGGACGATTCTAGACAATTCAAAGTTTTTGGATGTGACTCTTTAGATCCTTACTGCCGGTTCAGGCTGGGCAGGAATTTACGCGTGTATAAATTCCTGCCCAATCTGAAGCTGCAGTAAGGATAGTCTAAATTTTTGGCGCCCACTTGACCACGAGTAAAGCCAAATCATGACTTATGCGTGCGCAAGTTAACGGGGCTCACCTATACTATGTTATTTTAACTGAGACTGTCAGTGTTGTTGACTACACTTCTTTTCTCAAGTTTTGGCTGCAGTTCATAACACTCATTTCTTACTGTGCGAGCTACAAGTTGTGGTGGGTACAGTTTGGCTAACGGCTAATTAGCCACGCTAACTTTTTCATTTGCAGACTGGCTTTTCAGCTACCTTTTTTTTCTAACAATTTTTAAAAAAGAAAGTTTAACAGTCAAAAATTTTTGTAAACCCTAAAATAAAATCATACGCATGCGCCTGTTGGAGCTTGTATGCTAACTGAGTAAGTGAAAATTGATATTGCGCGAAGGCAACAGGATGTCAAGCCAGAACAGAGGCATTAATTGGATTTGTGCTCATCCATGATTTAACCTCACTCAAACAATCCAATAATGGCTGCACTGGGTCATTACCTAATGACCTTAGAGGCAGGTAAATCTAGAGGTGATGGTCTAGTAGTTAAGCGTTGGGCTCCAGACCAGAGGATCCTCCGTTCAAATCCCAGCCTGACTGGAAAATCACTAAGGGCCCATTTTTATTGTACAGCACTTTGGTTGACTGCCATCATTTTAAATGTGCTTCCGAAATAAAGTTTGAGTTGACTTGAGTGCTGCTGTCATTGTGTATGTGTTTTCTCAGCACAGGGTGGAAATAAAGCAGAGCAAATTTGAATATGCAAAGAATTAAAAAAAAAACTACTGATGCGCACAGAGCCTAGGGCATTATTTTAAGTCAATTTAAATACTTTACCAGATACAAAAGAACAGGCCATCCAACGATGTGTTTGATAATGTTGTCTGCGCTGAGCCTTTCATGAGAGTTTGGTCCAAATGTTATAACCAGGTAGCTTCCTCCTATAGTCAGTAAACAGCCCAGGATGGACAGCCCATAGCGCTCTGAAATAACACACAGCACACAACCGCTGACATGTCAAGTAGGAAGTTTTCTTATCATAAAAAAAAAAAAATCACAAAAATCTTTACAACCGTTCTTATAAGAGCCCAGAGTTCCATTACAAAAAATGTGTACTGCATTTAGCAATATTAGACACATTTTTAATCATTGAAGCTGATGAGGCATCATGTAGCATTCCAAAATCAGACAGGCTGAGTAAGTCTTTGCATCTAAACGCACTTCTTCACATTCCTGTATACGTCATTGACGCTACATAATATGCTGAACTTACTTGCAAATTCCTTTGGATTAGATCTCTCACACAGGAAAATAAAACCCAAAATTGAGCTTGCTGAAAATAAGACAATAATATTAAGTAACAGACAAGGATGACTATTTATCACGATAAACATTGGACAATATACAATATTAGGATATGTCACAAGTACTCACCCAGCACAGATATGGCATTAAGAACTGCTACAATAACGAGGGGAGCAAAGGCGTAGGAGACAAAGTTTGCTGCCTCTCCCAGCAAGGTCAGCAAAAAACCACACCACCAAGTTTTAGAGTGATAGAAGGCACGTGGGTCCTTTCTTTCACCTCGTTTCACATGGCTGTATTTCTGTAGGAAAAAGTATCGATATAAAATATAATAGCAGTAAAAGGCAACAAACACAGAAAGCAAACATATTAAGACTCAAATCAAGGAAACAAGATGAAAGGGTTTCACTGTAGTGATGTTATCAAAGGGGAATGCATATGAGATGGACAAAAGACAAAAGTAATCATATGTCGTTGATAAGGTGACAATGACTTCTGCTGAAAGCTGATAAAGGACTTTCCCAGCCGGCCCAATGTGTTTTTCTTACAAACAGAATGTAAAGCTGGTGGACATAAGGTCAGCTGGGTCATTATGATTTGGTTTGTCCGGGACTCCATTCCTTGGACAGCTGTGGTTCTGGTGGAAAGTGGGTTGCAGCTGAACAACACACTCAACTCTAACTGCGAACAGTGTGCATAGTCCTGGGATCAGTGTGTGTGTGTGTGTGTGTGTGTGTGTCACTGTGTGTACAAGGGTCAATACACGACATCACTACAAAGTAGGGCTGCAACTAACAGTTATTGTCATATTTGATTAATCTGGTGATTGTGTTCTCGACTGACTGATTAGTTATTTGGTCCATAAAATGGTGAAAAATATCAATCAGTGTTTCCAAAATTCCAAGACAACATCTTCAAAGGTCTTCAAAGATATTCAAATTATCATCACAAAGGAGGACAGAAACAAAGGAGGGTTTATGTGACCACCAAAACAACATTCACATTTAAGAACCTGATATCAAAGAATTATTCATTTAAAAGACTAAAAATGGTTAATCGATTTTGGAAAATAGTTGGCGATTATGTTAGTGGTCAGTTTGGACTGCTGATCGGACAATAAAAAGTAAAAGAAAGAAAAGATGACACCTCTGGTTATGTGACATTTTACAGACTGAGTGATTCACCAAATATACAATGTTAATTGGCACAGCACTGTGTGTACATGTGTGTGTGTGTGTGTGTACATGTGTGTGTGTGTGTGTGTGTGTAATTTGTACCTGAATACTTAAGGAGATGCTGACAAACACGTTTCCAAAAATGGCAAGCAAACTCCCAATTAGATTCTCCTAAAGAAGGCAGGGAGAGTTGAGTTACAGACAAAACCTAAGTAAAGTGTTCGATCTGCGTTCGAACGTCATGATAAAGGGAAGCGTTTGACTTTTTGTTTCCAAACACTGCATTTGACAACATATGTTGTAAATCATCAGTCACTGTTCTGTAAAATTACATACTGTTCCACAGGGAACAATACAATATCATGTCTCATGTAATATTTAAAGATTTGTTACAAAAACTTGACATTTAAAAGTATTATAAATAAAGAGTATGAGTGCGTCTCACCATGTAGGAGCTTCCACTGTAATCCATCCTGCTGGCCGTCACACGCGACTTAACAAATGTCTTTAGCTGCCAAACATAAAAAAAAAACCTAATATCTCATGGGTTCTTTAACTTTTCTTTGGACATTAAACTACTTTAGCTCTTTTTTTCTTTTGCGTCGCTCCATTTTTAGAAGGTGCATCTCACTTCCGGATCGAGTCCACCTGTTTCAGGCGGCGTCATGACGCACAACAGATACGTGTGAATCACGTGATCGAGAACAGCAACGGCGACTTTTATTTTGTAAGGTAAAAGAATAATTAATAAATAAAGCTTTATAATTATTTAGCAATTAATTATTTGTTTTATATTATTGTCGAAACTATTTTGTAATTTACGTCTACAGTCTTTGGTGCAAATACAAAAATACATGAACAAATTGTTATAATAATAATAATAATCTTCATCTTCTTAATTTCTTATAAGAAAGCTATTAAAGAATTTTTATGTCACAAATTTTACTCAGCAACTGGAATGATTTTATGTATTATTAGACCTATTTCTACATGTTTTACTACTATGTTATACACTAAAGACCTGTTTAAGAAAGATGCTAAATAATGTTTTATGACACAATTCTTAGTCAACGACCGGAATGATTTTATGTATTATTAGACCTATAATCATAAAATATATTCTCCTTGTTTGTACTAGATTTTTATAGACTACAGACCCATCTAAGAAAGTTTTTAAAGAATTTTTTATGTCACACATTTTAGCCAAGAAATGGAATGATTTTATGTATTATTTGACCTATTTCTACCTGTTTTTACAACTATGTTATACACTAAAGACATTTTTAAGAAAGTTTTTAAAGATTTTTTTTTTTTTTTTTTTTTGCCACAAATTTTAGTCATGACTGGAATGATTTTATGTAGTATTACACCAATTATCTGTTATTATTACCATGTTATACACTAAGGACCCTTTTAAGAAAGTTGTTAAAGAATTTATTTATGTCAGAAGTTTCAGTCAATGACTGGAAAGTATTTTAGACTTATTCTGCTAACCCTGATTTTGTTTTGTTTCTTTTTGTACTTGTTTTGTTTTTTGTTTGTTTGTTTGTTTGTTTGTTTTTATCCAGAGCATAACAATGGTATGCTTTATTTTAGAGTGCATGCGTTGGAGGTGGAGTGTAGGGCCTTTGTAGCTAGTACAATGGTGAAGTTCCTTTTAAGGAGATCGGAATCAGCGGACAGGCCTACAGACAAGCCATGAAAGAGTTGGCCAACACCTCCCTGAGGCGAACAGCTAACTGAAGGACACACACCCAGGCTTGATCACCCTGTGGTGGGCCTGCCGCCTGCCTCAGCAGAGGGTGTATTGCGATAATTGGCTGAAAGGCCGAAACACCCCATGATGCTGATGTACACAGCTGACGATGTGTCCCACTGGTAAAGCCTAATATAGCAGCCATCCATCAAACACTTCCAGAAAAGTGGTGCAAACATTATGGGATTGTAACATCTAGTCCTTTTAGTAAACTTTGCTATCCCTGGCAATGGTTGTTTCATGTATTTTATGTACATGTACATGTTTATTGCCAAATGAAATCTAATATAATAATGTGTATTTTGTCATCATCATCGAGTGGAGGGGGGAGCTAAAATAATTTAGATTATATCGAATTTTATTAATCCCTTGGGAAGATTCCCTCGGGGAAATTGAGGTTGCAGCAGCATTGTATAGCAGCACACAGGGTAAGAAGCACACAGAGTATCAAACGTGTGACCCGAGGACCTATCTTTGTAGCCGGGACAGCGGTGGGATTCGAACACCGGACTGTTCGAACTGAAGATGAAAACTCTACCACATCAGCCAAAGGGGAATTCCCCGCTAGGCAAGATAGGAGGAAAATCTTTTCAATCCGGACTTTACCTTGCTACATATTTCCCCACCATTTTTGACTTTGTCCCGAAGTCACAGGTGCATTTAAGCATGTTCTGTGACTACCCAGTCAACTGCCATATCCTGCCGACAATGCCAGTTTGTGACTGGAGGACCTATTTTTGTGGCCGGGATGGTGGTGGGATTCGAACACTGGACTGCTCGAACTGAAGATGAAAAGTCTACCAGGTCAGCCAAAGGGGAATTCCCCACTAGCTAAGCTAGCAGGAACATCTTTTCAATCTGGGCTTCACCTTGCTACAAAAGTGAAAGCAAAAAACAATTTGTAAAATGTAAATACAAATATAAATACCAGAAATGTTGCTCGCTACTACTGTTCCTCTCCTTCCCGTCCCCTGTCTTCCTGTTACTCCTCCACCCCCTGAGTGAGGAATTGTGCAGTTGTACATTTTACAGTTATATGTTGCACATTTGGGCAGCACGGCGGCTTGGTGGTTAGCACTGTTGCCTCACAGCGAGAAGGTTGTGGGTTCAATTCCCGTGGCCTTTCTGTGTGGAGTTTGCATGTTCTCCCCGTGTTTGCGTGGGTTTCCTCCGGGTGCTCCGGTTTCCTCACATCCAAAGACATGCGGATTAGGTGGATTGGATTCTTTAAAATTGTCCGTAGGTGTTTGTGTGGGTGTGTCTGTGTTTGTTTGTCTATTTGTGGCCCTGCGACAGACTGGCGTCCTGTCCTGGGTGTACCCCGCCTCGTGCCCTATGACTGCTGGGATAGGCACCAGCCCCCCGCGACCCTTAATTGGACTAAGCGGTAGAAGATGGATGGATGGATGGATGGATGTTGTACATTTAGAACATAAATGCAATACCTTGTATATAATATTTAAAAAATATAAAACAATAGTCAGTTACAAAAGGCTGCAGACTTTGAGGAGTTCTAAATAAACCTCCTCTCACAACATCAGAACAGAAGTAATCGACATATCTCAACTCAACTCTGCTGCGTATCTGTAAATAAAAGTTAATTTTAAAACAGTATGGTGCTGAACACTGTGTATTAGTTTTTTCTTTAATTTATAATATTTGTGAATATATTTTTCAATGTACACACTGACCTCCGGCATTTTTATTGCAGTTGTTCTTGGTTAAAATAAAATGATTTTTTTTTTTTTTTTTTTTTTTTTACTTCTTGGGCTGTGGTTCCTTTTTAAAGGTTACTGGGGTCATGGAAAAGCCTGTACTTGTCCACTTTCCTTTGTTTGGGTAGAAGGTATTAACATCTGTTTGCACAGTTTTATTACACAAACATGTTTAATTGCGCATCAGAAGCCCGTCCTTGTTCACAGAGAGACCTATATTGAGTTGGTTTAATTTGACTAACACCATTGGCATGTATATTTTGTCTTTGTGTCCTTGCAGTGGTGAAGCGGGATCATGTCAATGAGACAGGACCTGTGGAAAAAACAAAAGAGGGTGTGAAGTACTGTTTGGAAAGACAGATGAGAATTTCCCTTTGTGAAAAGAAAGAAATCAGATGAGCAACTGATGAGTCATTGCATCCACTTAACATGACGGAGGTATGATTACATTTATATTTTCCACACACGCACACACACACAAAATATGAAATTTGTGCTGGGATAGGCTCCAGCAACCTCCCTTGCCCCGTGACCCTTAATTTGAGTGAGTATAGAAAAAGGATGGAAAATATGGGTGCGTATTCATGAAAGGTCCAGCAGATGGCAGCACAGCATGTGATATCTGCCTTTACATACAAACTCTGGGGGGGACAATGACATTCCAAAGCACAGGTGTTTCAAAATAGTTTTTCAAGTTTGCTGTAACACCCCGTTTACACAGAGTTCACGACCAAGTTGCGATGGAAAAATGGCCTCTGCTCGCAGCCACTCTCACAGACTCCCACCGGGGTTGCAGGCTGGTCACAGTGTGGTCTCTATGGTTGGAAAAAAAGGATCCCTCTTGGTCTCATCATTCTGGACCTGTGAGGAATATCCGAGTGGACACTATTCGAGAAATTAAGCTGGTTTTCGGTGAAACGTTTAACGGCTGATGAGAGATTATGGGGTGTTTCTGTCGCTGTAAGGACTTCCCACAGAGCGGGACATCGTGCAGCGCTTCCAGGCGCCGTCGTCGGCCTGTTTCGACCTGAAAACATCCTAATTTAAGGCTTAATTCACCCAGGACGTCGTGAGAGAACAGAGAAGATTCAGAAGAGGCCGGCATGAGGACTTTATGCGGACATTCCACTGTTTAAGGACATTTTTTAATGAAAGACATGCGCGCAAATTCACCGAGTCATTTCCGTGACGACTCGGCAAATCTGTGTGCGCCGCGACAGGAAAAACACCTCCGTGTTGAAAACCATTTGTAAAATTCAGGCGGCTTTTGATGGCTTTCAACAAGTGAGTAACTGAGAAATTGTTTAACAGCTTGGGGATGTTCCAACTTGCCCGTTAAGGTTTCCAACGGAGGTGTTTTTCCTGTCGCGACCCCACGCGGTCGGGTCCGGCCCGATATGCGACTCTGCCCTCACGTTCTTTCATTACAAAATGTCCGTTAACAATGGAATGTCCGAATAAACTCCTCATGCCGACTTCTTCTGAAAGTTCTCTGTTCTCTGACGACTTACTGGGTCAACAGAGCCTGAAATGTGGAAGTTTTCAACTTGAAACGGCGAGACGCTGCCGCCTCTAAGCGCAGATCGCCGTCAGGCGCCGTGGGCCGTCCTTACAGCGACACTACCAGACCAAAATCTCTCATCAGCCGTTAAAATTTTTACCGAAAACCAGCTGAATTTATCGAATGGTGTCCACTCAGTTGTGCCTTACAGTTTTGAAAAAATTTTGATCAAACAAAGCAGCAGTCTCTGAGCCATTCCTAAACAATGAAAAAATCAACGAGAGGGTGGGCCACTCCTCACTCAAAGACTGCCCACAGGCGAATGACGTAACCGACAGGCGTGAAAAAACTCTCGCATGCCCACGAGGGTTCAAGCATGTCTGATGTAATCACACGTGATTCAAATCCATATGGTTTTTGAAAAAAATAATAAGGTCGGATACTTTTCTAATAGACCTCGTACATGTTTCTCATATATTATGCAAAAGCTAGCGTGACATAAACACTTCTAAAATTGAAAACGCTGTTTTTAGAACCTAATAACACCTCCAAACTTATTATTTTGCGGACTTTAGCATGGTGATGTCACAGGCTTGTAGCTAGCATCAAAACTTTGTTTTGTTTCTGTGTAAATATATCCTCTTTGTCATATATATCCTCTTTGCTTGCTTGCCTCTACTGGTGGTTGGCTCTCACTGCGGTATTGTATCACTTCCTGTTCCGGAGCACAGCAGTGTTTTTCTGTATCTGTTAGCTGTTTAATCTGCGCAGTTAGATTGATCTAGTTATCTAGATTACGATTTGTTTCCCAGTGTAATCTTTACGTGCCTTAACTAAAGCACTCCTTCTGCTGAATCACCTCTAAATTATTCACTTTGCGTGTTTTTAGGAATCCGCTAGGTTAGCGTAGCTACTAGCTCTTAGCCGATTTAGCATGGCGGCTTCTCCTGTCTCTCCCACACTTTTCTGCTCTGGGTGTGAAATGTTTAGTTATTCCTCGGCCTCCTTTAGCAGTAATGGTACTTGTAATAAGTGTAGCTTATTCGTAGCTTTGGAGGCCAGGCTGGGCGAATTGGAGACTCGGCTCCGCACCGTGGAAAATTCTACAGCTAGCCAGGCCCCTGTAGTCGGTGCGGACCAAGGTAGCTTAGCCGCCGTTAGTTCCCCCCTGGCAGATCCCAAGCAGGCTGACTGGGTGACTGTGAGGAGGAAGCGTAGTTCTAAACAGAAGCCCCGTGTACACCGCCAACCCGTTCACATTTCTAACCGTTTTTCCCCACTCGACGACACACCCGCCGAGGATCAAACTCTGGTTATTGGCGACTCTATTTTGAGAAATGTGAAGTTAGCGACACCAGCAACCATAGTCAATTGTCTTCCGGGGGCCAGAGCAGGCGACATTGAAGGAAATTTGAAACTGCTGGCTAAGGCTAAGCGTAAATTTGGTAAGATTGTAATTCACGTCGGCAGTAATGACACCCGGTTACGCCAATCGGAGGTCACTAAAATTAACATTAAATCGGTGTGTAACTTTGCAAAAACAATGTCGGACTCTGTATTTTTCTCTGGGCCCCTCCCTAATCGGACCGGGAGTGACATGTTTAGCCGCCTGTTCTCCTTGAATTGCTGGCTGTCTGAGTGGTGTCCAAAAAATGAGGTGGGCTTCATAGATAATTGGCAAAGCTTCTGGGGAAAACCTGGTCTTGTTAGGAGAGACGGCATCCATCCCACTTTGGATGGAGCAGCTCTCATTTCTAGAAATCTGGCCAATTTTCTTAAATCCTCCAAACCGTGACTATCCAGGGTTGGGACCAGGAAGCAGAGTTGTAGTCTTACACACCTCTCTGCAGCTTCTCTCCCCCTGCCATCCCCTCATTACCCCATCCCCGTAGAGACGGTGCCTGCTCCCAGACCACCAACAACCAGCAAAAATCTATTTAAGCATAAAAATTCAAAAAGAAAAAATAATATAGCACCTTCAACTGCACCACAGACTAAAACAGTTAAATGTGGTCTATTAAACATTAGGTCTCTCTTCTAAGTCCCTGTTGGTAAATGATATAATAATTGATCAACATATTGATTTATTCTGCCTAACAGAAACCTGGTTACAGCAGGATGAATATGTTAGTTTAAATGAGTCAACACCCCCGAGTCACACTAACTGTCAGAATGCTCGTAGCACGGGCCGAGGAGGAGGATTAGCAGCAATCTTCCATTCCAGCTTATTAATTAATCAAAAACCCAGACAGAGCTTTAATTCATTTGAAAGCTTGTCTCTTAGTCTTGTCCATCCAAATTGGAAGTCCCAAAAACCAGTTTTATTTGTTATTATCTATCGTCCACCTGGTCGTTACTGTGAGTTTCTCTGTGAATTTTCAGACCTTTTGTCTGACTTAGTGCTTAGCTCAGATAAGATAATTATAGTGGGCGATTTTAACATCCACACAGATGCTGAGAATGACAGCCTCAACACTGCATTTAATCTATTATTAGACTCTATTGGCTTTGCTCAAAAAGTAAATGAGTCCACCCACCACTTTAATCATATCTTAGATCTTGTTCTGACTTATGGTATGGAAATAGAAGACTTAACAGTATTCCCTGAAAACTCCCTTCTGTCTGATCATTTCTTAATAACATTTACATTTACTCTGATGGACTACCCAGCAGTGGGGAATAAGTTTCATTACACTAGAAGTCTTTCAGAAAGCGCTGTAACTAGGTTTAAGGATATGATTCCTTCTTTATGTTCTCTAATGCCATATACCAACACAGTGCAGAGTAGCTACCTAAACTCTGTAAGGGAGATAGAGTATCTCGTCAATAGTTTTACATCCTCATTGAAGACAACTTTGGATGCTGTAGCTCCTCTGAAAAAGAGAGCTTTAAATCAGAAGTGCCTGACTCCGTGGTATAACTCACAAACTCGCAGCTTAAAGCAGATAACCCGTAAGTTGGAGAGGAAATGGCGTCTCACTAATTTAGAAGATCTTCACTTAGCCTGGAAAAAGAGTCTGTTGCTCTATAAAAAAAGCCCTCCGTAAAGCTAGGACATCTTTCTACTCATCACTAATTGAAGAAAATAAGAACAACCCCAGGTTTCTTTTCAGCACTGTAGCCAGGCTGACAAAGAGTCAGAGCTCTATTGAGCTGAGTATTCCATTAACTTTAACTAGTAATGACTTCATGACTTTCTTTGCTAACAAAATTTTAACTATTAGAGAAAAAATTACTCATAACCATCCCAAAGACGTATCGTTATCTTTGGCTGCTTTCAGTGATGCCGGTATTTGGTTAGACTCTTTCTCTCCGATTGTTCTGTCTGAGTTATTTTCATTAGTTACTTCATCCAAACCATCAACATGTTTATTAGACCCCATTCCTACCAGGCTGCTCAAGGAAGCCCTACCATTATTTAATGCTTCGATCTTAAATATGATCAATCTATCTTTGTTAGTTGGCTATGTACCACAGGCTTTTAAGGTGGCAGTAATTAAACCATTACTTAAAAAGCCATCACTTGACCCAGCTATCTTAGCTAATTATAGGCCAATCTCCAACCTTCCTTTTCTCTCAAAAATTCTTGAAAGGGTAGTTGTAAAACAGCTAACTGATCATCTGCAGAGGAATGGTCTATTTGAAGAGTTTCAGTCAGGTTTTAGAATTCATCATAGTACAGAAACAGCATTAGTGAAGGTTACAAATGATCTTCTTATGGCCTCGGACAGTGGACTCGTCTCTGTGCTTGTTCTGTTGGACCTCAGTGCTGCTTTTGATACTGTTGACCATAAAATTTTATTACAGAGATTAGAGCATGCCATAGGTATTAAAGGCACTGCGCTGCGGTGGTTTGAATCATATTTGTCTAATAGATTACAATTTGTTCATGTAAATGGGGAATCTTCTTCACAGACTAAAGTTAATTATGGAGTTCCACAAGGTTCTGTGCTAAGACCAATTTTATTCACTTTATACATGCTTCCGTTAGGCAGTATTATTAGACGGTATTGCTTAAATTTTCATTGTTACGCAGATGATACCCAGCTTTATCTATCCATGAAGCCAGAGGACACACACCAATTAGCTAAACTGCAGGATTGTCTTACAGACATAAAGACATGAATGACCTCTAATTTCCTGCTTTTAAACTCAGATAAAACTGAAGTTATTGTACTTGGCCCCACAAATCTTAGAAACATGGTGTCTAACCAGATCCTTACTCTGGATGGCATTACCCTGACCTCTAGTAATACTGTGAGAAATCTTGGAGTCATTTTTGATCAGGATATGTCATTCAAAGCGCATATTAAACAAATATGTAGGACTGCTTTTTTGCATTTACGCAATATCTCTAAAATCAGAAAGGTCTTGTCTCAGAGTGATGCTGAAAAACTAATTCATGCATTTATTTCCTCTAGGCTGGACTATTGTAATTCATTATTATCAGGTTGTCCTAAAAGTTCCCTAAAAAGCCTTCAGTTAATTCAAAATGCTGCAGCTAGAGTACTGACGGGGACTAGACGGAGAGAGCATATCTCACCCATATTGGCCTCTCTTCATTGGCTTCCTGTTAATTCTAGAATAGAATTTAAAATTCTTCTTCTTACTTATAAGGTTTTGAATAATCAGGTCCCATCTTATCTTAGGGACCTCGTAGTACCATATCACCCCAATAGAGCGCTTCGCTCTCAGACTGCAGGCTTACTTGTAGTTCCTAGGGTTTGTAAGAGTAGAATGGGAGGCAGAGCCTTCAGCTTTCAGGCTCCTCTCCTGTGGAACCAGCTCCCAATTCAGATCAGGGAGACAGACACCCTCTCTACTTTTAAGATTAGGCTTAAAACTTTCCTTTTTGCTAAAGCTTATAGTTAGGGCTGGATCAGGTGACCCTGAACCATCCCTTAGTTATGCTGCTATAGACGTAGACTGCTGGGGGGTTCCCATGATGCACTGTTTCTTTCTCTTTTTGCTCTGTATGCACCACTCTGCATTTAATCATTAGTGATCGATCTCTGCTCCCCTCCACAGCATGTCTTTTTCCTGGTTCTCTCCCTCAGCCCCAACCAGTCCCAGCAGAAGACTGCCCCTCCCTGAGCCTGGTTCTGTTGGAGGTTTCTTCCTGTTAAAAGGGAGTTTTTCCTTCCCACTGTAGCCAAGTGCTTGCTCACAGGGGGTCGTTTTGACCGTTGGGGTTTTACATAATTATTGTATGGCCTTGCCTTACAATATAAAGCGCCTTGGGGCAACTGTTTGTTGTGATTTGGCGCTATATAAAAAAATTGATTGAATTGATTGATTGATATATTATGCAAAAGCTAGTGTGACATAAACACTTCTAAAAATGAAAACGCTGTTTTTAGAACCTAATAACACCTCCAAACTTATTATTTCGCGGACTTTAGCATGGTGATGTCACAGGCTTGTAGCTAGCATCAAAACTCTGTTTTGTTTGTGTGTAAATATATCCTCTTTGTCATATATTATGTAAAAGCTAAGGTTTGCTCAAAACTGAAAACGCTGTTATTTTAGCTTGATGATAATGTCCGCTAACTCAAAGCTAACTTCCTGTGAAGTTAAATTTGTTTCATTAATACCTGCAAATGAACAGAGGGTGATCTACAAATATTCCTTGTTTTGCTCAAATTCTGCCTCCTGCAGATGCCGTTAAAATGTAAATATTGTTTTTTGATTGACTGATTTGATTGATTGATTGGTAGAGGAGCTTTATTGAACATGTACAAATTGTACATAAGACAATAGGATCTTAATAATTAATTAAACAACTGCAAATTATAAAGAGCACAATGCTCATATGGCAAGGGTATTTCAGCATCGCGTTTTATTTTTCCTGAAGGTGAAGCCAATAGTAGAAGGTTGATGTTTGGTGTCTGTACATGCCTGTCTGCCTTGCTGCTCAGTCACGTCTGTCACACCAGCGTGACATGCATTCAGTGACCTTAATAACATTTAATGTACCAAAACTTTACAGTTTTTGCAGCTTAGGAAGAATGTACAGGTAAGGAGATTTGTCATGGTTGTCACTCATCCTCATCTTGCATGGTCATTGTTTTTAAGAACTGCCTACTCTATACAGATTTACCATAAGGGACCCTACTGTTTGTGTTCCTTACATACATATTCAGTAACTGACTTCTGTCATGAAAACTGCTTGTAAAAGTGAGGATTTGTATTCAAAATAATCCATATATTTAGTTTGTACAATTACTAGCAATCTCCAAAAATGGATGGACTATGTACAAAAAATGCTTTAATTCCAAAATGGTAAATGCAATATTTTTATTAAACCCCTTGAATTAAAGCTAAAAGTCCACATTTCAAGTGCATCTCTATTGTTTCATTTCAACTCCATTGTGGTGATGCATAGAAGCAAAATTTCAAAAATTGTGTCAGTGTCCAAATACCTATGGACCCAATGATGTAACAGTAATCCGTATCTAGACTCCTGCCTTCTCAATGATACACACTCACAAGACCTGTCTGACCTCTGTTTGACACCCTCACACAATCTAAAGGAAAGCTGAGAAGATGCTGAATTTGGAAGGGGGCGTGGCAAGCAGCAGCTCCCTTCCATTTAAAGCAACAGGCAGAGAAAGAGGATCTTTAATAAAGATCTCGTTTTTAAAGCATTTATCTATGGACTATTTTTTTTATCTGTCTTTGGGTGATACTGCTGAAAACCTGCATAATTTGCAAGCCATAATGTAGATTATAGGCATCTTCTGATTATTCATCATTTCTTATACCTATAATATAAGCTTGTTTGTTTGTTTGTTTTTTGTTCTTTTCCTGCTGTGTGTCAGGCTGAATCTTGCGGAACTGTCCCTCACTTCTCCAGTTGTCAGAGCTTTTCTAGGCTGTACAATCAGTCAGAGATAGCTGCAGGTTGCTATGGAAGAATAGGTTTGCTCAAAAAGCTGCATTTGAATACGGTTTGATTGTGAAAAGATGTTTGTCCTTATGTAGCGTCCAGGAGGTGACTGATTTTTTTTTTTTTGTCTCATTTTCTGTAGAAATGCTATCTGGCAGATTTTGGCCGTGTCTCTCCAAGTGGCTCGCAGGCATTTTTTACATTTATAATATATGGTGAGCAGATTCATAATTCATAAATGCACCACAGGGAGATTCTGCAGATTTCTAAACCTCTCATGTGGATAATCTCTCCTTATTATCCACAGAAGGTCTGTGTGTTACAGTCTGTCTTTGGAGAATTGTTAACGTGAGTCTTTCCTCAATAATCACAGTTTTCAGGTGCAGAGGGAGAACAGATGCTTCCTCCAGGCAGTGATAACAGGTGCGCAAAGGTAAAATATGTAGGTGAGGCATAATGTGATTTTACCATTCAGATACATGAACAGAGATTAAAGAATAGCAAATAAATTAGTTATGTCATTAATACCATAGACCAGGGGTAGGCAACCTGTTCCAGAAAGAGCCATGAGGGTGCAGGTTTTCTTTGGAGCCACTGACTCCACCAGGTGATTTTACTGATTAATATCACTTTGAGCAGATGGAATCAGTTAATCAGTGAAATCACCTGCTGGAGTCAGTGGCTGCAAAGAAAACCTGCACCCTCATGGCTCTTTCTGGAACAGGTTGCCTACCCCTGCCATAGACTGTATACGATTAACACCTGTAAATTACTGTAATATGACTTCTTCTCTGTATGCCGACAATTTAAGAAGATTTTAATGCCCAGAAGAGTTTTGTGATGCTTATGCATTTTTTTTTTCTGGGGGGGGGGGGGGGGGGGGGGTGTAATTCAATAATAAGTCCCTTTGGCTGCTCCCTTGTTTTCATTCAGGGTCACCACAGCAGATCCAAGGTGGCTCTGCATGTTGATTTGGCACAAGTTTTACGCTGGATGCCTTCAATGACATCAAAAGTCATTCTCTGTTCTCTCCAAACTCCTCCCATGCCCGAGTTTTTGCCTCAGCCACCACCACCACCACTGAGGCTGCAGTCTTTCTAGTCTGCCAATACCCGTCCACTGATTCCGGAGACTACTGTGCCAACCAAACACGAAAGGTCTCCTTCTTCAGCTTGACGGCTTCCCTTACTGCTGGAGTCCACCAGTGGGTTCTTGGGTTGCCACCACAACAAGCACCAACAACCTTCTGACCACAGCTCAAAGCAACCACCTAAGCAATGGAGGAGACCTTGAACATGGACTACTCTGTTTCCATGTCCCCCGACCTCCCTCGGGGTCCAGAAGTTTCTTCAGAGGTGCAAGTTGAAGGCTGTCTGGACAGGGTCTTCCACCAAATGTTCCCAGAAAACCTCACAACACATTTAGGTCTTCCAGGTTGGCTCGGCAGCTTACCGTGCAGTCTGATCGTACTCATGACCAGATGGTGATCATTTGACAGTTCTTCACCCAAGTATTCAAGATACATAGTTGGAGGTTACAAAAACGATCATCAGCCTTTGACCTAAGGTGATCTGGTACCACGTGTACTTATGAACACCCTTGAAATGTCCACGGACCTCCTGGGAGCAGCCCTCTTGGAACACCCAGGACACTTGAGGGATTAGATCTCCCACTAGCTTGGCTTTGGAATAGGGAAGTGTGGAATGAGCTGCTCTTTCTGCTGCTACCACGGCTCAGACCATGATGAGTGACAGAAAATGAACGACTGAATGAACACACAAAGATGCAGGTTTTACACTGAGCATGACGTAATGTTTGCACATGATTTGATATTGCAGATGTTATTTCATTCATCATAATATACATATGACTGTTAAAGCAGGAGTTCAAATTATTCAACTGAATGTAAAATGAAATAATTAGCGGGCATGGCATAAATAATCTGATTGCGCGGTTTATTTTGGGAGCTGCACAAAATATTCCACAGACATCTCGTTAGCGCGTTGAAACTTTTCCAACTGTGTGCAGCCACGTTTGCAACGGGCAGGATTCACGGAGATAGACAAACTCATTCTTACTGGTGAAACTGTTGATCGAAAGCAGGAATAAGAGTCGTGACCTCACAAAAGAGAAGTTCTTGAACACTTTCCTAATACCTTTCCTATTGTGTTCTTACACCCCTGCCAGTTCCTCCGGTGGTTGTCGGTTGCGGTGCGTGGGCGCTGTCCACCATTAGAAGAGGAATGTACGAACGTTGGTGACAAAAAACACTTCACTGTGTATTTAATAACTGTCAGGCCTGTTTTAAAAACCCAACCAACAAGCGTGCACCGGTCATGGCTGAGGAATGTGTGTACGTTAGATAGGAACAGGGAATGACTTTACATGCATTCATGTGGCATCACGGAGGAGGAAGTGGGTGACACTCCATGTTGGACAGGAATGTCGCACGTTAAGAAGCAGCGGTGGAAGAGCAGGCTTTTCCTAAATCTTTTGCATGTTCAGGCTTGTTTTGAACACGAACTTGGGCCACTGAGTCAAAAGTGGCGGTGACAGCATTATAAAGAATGTTGGCACTGATATTTCAGTGTTATTATGCATGCTACTGACATGGGTGTAATGCTGATTATACCAACAAATCAATTCACTATTGTGACTTATGGGCGTCTTTCCAGGTTTCGGTGACACTGTGTACGATTTGCTACATTAACCAAACGGGATAAAGGATATAAAAGACAAAAGAGGCCAGATCCTGATTTGGTCTGTAGTTACAATAATAATGCACACTGTGTATTTATTTATTTTAAATTTATTTTATTTTCTCCAATGGCACTGTTGAGACAATGAACTGGAGCAGAGTGAGCAAATTAATAAATTAATGAATTTATTCCACACACACACACACACACACACACACACACACACACACACACACACACACACACACACACACACACACACACACACACACACACACACACACACACACACACACACACAGACCCAAAATAGCAAAGAAAACTCATAAAGAAAATAATCTAACAATGCACCCAATTTGTCCGAAAGAGTATAAGCAGAAGCAAAAGCTTATAAACGCCCACCCCTTTAACAACAAAAAAGAGTATACGTATGTGTATATAAAAATATACATATACCCATGATAACAAATACAAAATGGAAATTAATCACTGAACAACACAAAACACAAACGTCCAAACAGAAGTGCACCAAAAAGAAAACAAAATCAATAAACCCAATTCATCATGCTATAACAAGTAAATAAATAATTTTCGTAGAGCCTTTTAAAGCCAACCAAGTTACTGAAAGATTTTATGTTATCTGCTCATTTATTCCAATTATTAACACTTTTTAACACACAATGACTTTTTACAGTAGTTCAAATCATTGATTTCTGACATAATGTTCCTCACAAATTATAACTGGAGTCCCTCATTTTAAACAGGTCCTGGACATGTTGTGGTAAAATTTTATTTTTTACATTAAACATAATTTGTATTTTGATATAATCAATCAAGTCCCAAAATTGTAAAATATGTAAACAGAAAAATAATGGATTTGTTGGCTTACGATGTGGTTTATTACTAATAATTCTCAGAGTTTTCTTTTGTAGTGAAAATATTGGATTTGTATTAGTTTTGTAGGTGGTTCCCCAAACGTCAGTACAATAGGTCATGTATGGAATAAGTAATGAATGATATAAGGTAACTAATGCGTGATGGGAGAGGAAGTGTTGTGCTTTATACAAAATGTCAATAGCTTTTGACATTTTAGATTTAACATAATTTATGTGTTTTCCAACTTAATTTATTGTCAATAAAATCCCCAAGAAATTTTGTTTCATTTAAGTTCAATTTCAAGATCATGCACTAGTAAATTTCAGGCCAAAAGGTAAAGAACTAATTGATTTTAGTCTGTGGCATTTGCGTTGAATGGCAAATTAAATGGTTTTATCAAAACAGGATTGAATTAAGGAACCATTTCAGAAAGGCTGGGTTCTGAGTGTCACACATGGGCGTGCATTGAATTAGGGCTACAAATGTTTTCAAACACTGCAGTCTTTTTCTTAAAGGTGTACCGCTGCTGAGCGTTTTAAGATTTAAGTTATAAAAAACATTTTCTTTGGCGTCACTATCATTTTATTTATTAGCCTTTAAATAAAGGATTCATAACATGACAGTGTCAATATGATCAAAATTTGTGCTGTCTGGAAAAACATTAATAATTATTTCCCCTGAAGGGAAAAATCAAACGAACAGACAGCCTTGCACTACTTACAGCAGCGACCCACACATCAATGGTAGGAACCAGAGCACCGTCATAAATCACATGGGGGCTTCCCCTGACTTGCATGAGGGATGCTGGGAAGCACGGCAACAGCCAATCAGAGTGAAGAAAGGTACGGTGGCATCAGCTGACTGTTCATTTGAACAGAATTAAACAAGAAGGTGGAAAACGTTCCAAAACAGCTTATTTCTGTATAAATGTAATATGTTTCTCATGCATGTTGTAAACGTTAGCGAGAAGTAAACACTTCTAAATCTGACAACGTTTTTGAAACCAGGTAACACCTGTAAAGTGATTTATAAGACAGTTTACGAATGTTCGCATCCACGCCCCATGTGTGTGCATCACACAAGGTCAAAGGTAAATTTCAGTAATTTAAAATGTAAGTGAACTGTAATTTTGCAACACATTATAAAAATAAACCTACATAGTTATGCTTGAATTTCAGTAAAAACTAAATTTTGTCAGTTTTGCGAATTTGAAAAGCTCTACAGCTTTAAAGATTTTTTTCCTGTTACTGTGTAAATATTGCAACTATAACTGCACAATTACTATAACTTCATCTGTGCGAGTATTTTTGTGCAAAACTTGTAAAACTCCTGTTACACAGAAAGTGTGTTTGAATACAAGCTAAACCACCATGCATTGCACAAACTAGATTGGCAGCCATTACTGAAATGATCTATTGCAATCATGGATTTTCTCATGGCAGATTTGCACTTTTTATGAACAGCAACTACAGAGGCAAAAACATGATCAGCTTGAAGTTATGGGAAAGAGTAGTTGAAAGCTAGGCTTTGAAAACAGGCAAAGACCAGTGAGGAGCAATATGGTTTCATGCCAACAGAGCACTACAGATGCAATGTTTGCTCTGAGAATACTGATGGAGAAGTAGAGAAGGCCAGAAGGAGTTACATTGGTGTTTGTGGATTTAGAGAAAGCTTATAACAAGGTGCCAAGAGAAGAGTTATGGTATTGTATGAGGAAGTCTGGCGTGACAGAGAAGTATGTGAGTGTAGTGCAAGACATATACAAGGATAGTGTGACAGCAGTGAGATGCGCAGTAGGAATGGTGGACTCATTCAAGGTGGAGGTGGGATTACACCAAGGATCAGTTCTGAGTCCTTTCTTGTTCACAGTGGTGATGGACAGGTTGACAGATGAGATCAGACAGGAGTCTCCGTGAACTATGATGTTTGCAGATGACATTATGATCTGTAGTGAGAGTAAAGAGGAGGTTGAGTCTAGCCTACAGGGGTGGAGATGTGCTCTGGAGAGAAGAGGAATGAAAGTCAGTAGGAGCAAGACTGAGTACATGTGTGTGAATGAGACGGAGCCCAGTGGAATAGCGTGGTTACAAGGAGTAGAGGTGGTGAAAGTAGATCATTTTAAATACTGTCCAAAGTTAAGGAAAGTGTGGTAGAGAAGTGAAGAAGAGAGTACAGGCAGGGAGGAGCGGGTGAAGAAATGTGGCAGGAGTGATTTATGACAGAAGAATATTGGCAAGAGTGAAAGGGAAAGTTTACAAGACAGTAGTGAGACCAGCTATGTTGTACAGCTTATAGACGGTGGCACCAACAAAAAGACAGGGGGCAGACCTGAAGATGTAGCAATTCTCTTTGGGAGTGACGAGGATAGATAGGATTAGGAATGAACATATCAGAGGGACAGCTCAGGTGGGACAGTTTGGAGGAAAAGTCAGAGAGGAGAGATTGAGATGGTTTGGACATGTGCAGAGGAGGGACCCAGGATATATAGGGAGAAGGATGCTGAGGATGGAGCCACCAGGCAGGAGGAGAAGAGTGAGGCCAAAGAGGAGGATTATGGATGTGGTGAGGGAAGACATGCAGGTGGTTGGTGTGACAGACGAAGACACACAGGACAGGGTGAGATGAAAACGGTTCTGCTGTATCGACTCCTAACGGGAACAGCTGAAAGAAGAAGAAGAAAGAACCAGTCTTATTATTCTGACTACTATATGCCCGCAATAAAGCACATATTGTTGTGTGGGCCGCCAGAAGAGGAGGTACTGCTGGCCCACCACCAGAGGGCGCCCTGCCTGAAGTGCGGGCTTCAGGCACGAGAGGGCGCTGCCGCCACGGACACAGCCGGGAGTGACAGCTGTCACTCATTATTTCCTGACAGCTGTCACTCATTCATGCTTCATCATCTCACTCCATAAAACCCAGACGTCATCTCCACCTCATCGCCGAGATATCGTACTTCTATGGAGGTAACCTTCTCAGCCTGCAGATTCAGATAAGTGGTTACACAGATGCTGCACGAGTGTGTGGTAGAGGTGGAGGTGGCATTCCCACCGTTATTGTTACGGGGTGTACACACACCCACACTTGACTGTCTTTGCTCTTTGCCAGCAGTACCAGATCCGACAGTCGGGGACGGTGATCACCTGGGAATTTGGGACTTGGCGGCTCCAGTATTCACCAGGTTTGGTGGCGGCGGAAATCGTGTGGTTCCGGCTCTTCTCAGGACAGACATCTTCTATCCTCGAAGACGTCTGATGGTGGGGGGGTTCAACGAACCCCCCCACCATCCCCTGAAGCATACATAAGTCCCCCAGAGCCGTACGGGGGTTGTGTGGAGACGTGCGCGGACTTTCTGATGCAGTGTTCGCTCGTCTTTGCACAACGACCCGTGATGTACGCGTCTGACGCCAGCAAGGTGGCTTATGTTATTAACTTGCTTCGGGGTAAGGCACGCGCCTGGGCTACGGCGCTCTGGGAACAGAACTCACGGTTGTTATCAGCATACACTGGGTTTGTGAGGGAGTTCAGAACAGTGTTTGATCACCCTAACAGAGGAGAGACCGCTTCAACAGTGCTGCTGTCAATGCGACAGGGGCGCCGGTGCGCAGCCGAATATGCAGTCGACTTCCGCATCGCGGCTGCAAGGTCCGGCTGGAATAACGTTGCGCTCCGCGCCGCCTTCATAAACGGACTGTCATCGGTCCTGAAGGAGCATCTGGTAGCGAAGGAAGAACCGCGGGATTTAGATGGGCTTATCGATCTCGTTATACGGTTAGACAATCGGTTGGAGGAACGCTGTCGGGAGCGAGGCGAAGGACGTGGCCGGGTACGCGCCGTCCCTCTCCCTTCCGGGTTCGAAAAGGTTCCGCCCTCCCCACGCTCCACAGCCGCAGCGCTCCGTGGGGCAACAGCTCCTCCTGCTGACGTTGCTAGGGAAACGCACAGGGCCAAAATGAGAACAGATGACAGAATGAGGAGGCTGGTCCGCGGGGAGTGTTTTCTCTGCAGCTCAAAAGAGCACATACAGAAAAACTGCCCCAAACGGCCACAAAGACAACAACCGCCCTTAGAGACTGGGCTAAGGGAGGGTCATAACATTCACGTGGGACACACACATATTGCCACACGACTCCCAGTTACAATCCTGAGCGGGGATTTAACCCTTCAAGCCCCAGCACTGGTGGACACGGGGTCAGAAGGGAATCTGCTAGACAGCAGATGGGCAAGGGAGGTAGGGCTCCCTCTGGTGGCGCTTCCTTCGCCATTGCAGGTGCGGGCACTAGATGGCACCCTCCTCCCTTTAATCACACACAAGACACAACCAGTAACTCTGGTGGTGTCTGGAAACCATCGGGAGGAGATCGAGTTTTTTGTAACTCCTTCTACCTCCCGCGTGATTTTGGGCTTCCCATGGATGTTGAAACACAATCCCCGGATTGATTGGCCGTCTGGGGTAGTGGTTCAGTGGAGCGAAACCTGCCATCGGGTGTGTTTAGGATCCTCGGTTCCTCCCGGTTTACATGCTAAGGAGGAGGTCAAAGTCCCTCCCAATCTGACGGCAGTGCCGCTTGAGTACCACGATCTTGCTGACGTCTTCAGCAAGGATCTGGCACTCACCCTTCCCCCGCACCGTCCGTACGATTGTGCCATTGATTTGGTTCCAGGCGTTGAGTTCCCGTCCAGCAGGCTGTACAACCTCTCATGACCTGAGCGCGAATCAATGGAGACCTACATCCGGGACTCATTAGCTGCCGGGCTGATCCGGAACTCCACCTCCCCGATGGGTGCAGGTTTCTTTTTTGTGGGCAAGAAAGATGGCGGACTCCGTCCATGCATTGATTACAGGGGGCTGAATGAGATTACGGTTCGCAACCGATACCCGTTGCTGTTGTTAGATTCTGTGTTCACCCCCCTGCATGGAGCCAAAATCTTTACTAAGCTGGATCTTAGGAATGCGTATCACCTGGTTCGGATCCGGAAGGGAGACGAATGGAAGACGGCATTTAACACCCCGTTAGGTCACTTTGAGTACCTGGTCATGCCGTTCGGCCTCACCAACGCCCCCGCGACGTTCCAAGCCTTGGTTAACGACGTCTTGCGGGACTTCCTGCACCGATTCGTCTTTGTATATCTGGACGATATTCTCATCTTTTCTCCGGATCCTGAGACCCATGTCCAGCATGTACGTCAGGTCCTGCACCGGTTGTTAGAGAACCGACTGTTTGTGAAGGGCGAGAAGTGCGAGTTTCACCGCACGTCTTTGTCCTTCCTGGGGTTTATCATCTCCTCTAACTCCGTCGCCCCTGATCCGGCCAAGGTTGTGGCGGTGAGAGATTGGCCCCAACCAACAAGCCGTAGGAAGTGCGGGCTTCAGGCACGAGAGGGCGCTGCCGCCACGGACACAGCCGGGAGTGACAGCTGTCACTCATTATTTCCTGACAGCTGTCACTCATTCATGCTTCATCATCTCACTCCATAAAACCCAGACGTCATCTCCACCTCATCGCCGAGATATCGTACTTCTATGGAGGTAATCTTCTCAGCCTGCAGATTCAGATAAGTGGTTACACAGACGCTGCACGAGTGTGTGGTAGAGGTGGAGGTGGCATTCCCACCGTTGTTGTTACGGGGTGTACACACACCCACACTTGACTGTCTTTGCTCTTCGCCAGCAGTACCAGATCCGACAGTCGGGGACGGTGATCACCTGGGAATTCGGGACTTGGCGGCTCCAGTATTCACCAGGTTTGGTGGCGGCGGAAGTCGTGTGGTTCCGGCTCTTCTCAGGACAGACGTCTTCTATCCTCGAGCCTGCCCACACGTCACCTTTGTGGATTGACTATTATCAGATTCTGAGATTGTCTGTATATTCGTTGTGCACCTTCACAACATTAAATTGTTACTTTTTGGCTCATCTATTGACTGTTCATTTGCGCCCCCTGTTGTGGGTCCGTGTCACTACACTTTCACAACACATATTGCCTCAGTAATCAGGGCAGCATCAGTGGAGCTAACGTCATCAAGCTATTAATACCTGCTAATTAGTGCTAGCTTCATATTAAATATACAAAATTTCACTGAACAGAAATACTGATGCACCATCTTCTTAGATGGTCTGTTACTACAATTAACTGCACAGTTAGCCATATTATCTCAGATATTTCTAATAAAATGCTAAGAAAGGACAAACACGGTCAGGTGCACAGTAGCTAGCAATCACCCGCTAACCTAGCATATCTGCCGCTAACATTTAGCACACACTGGCAGTTGCACACATGGTAAAAGGAGAGAATAACTGCAAAACGGAATGTGACAAAACAATTTTATCTCAGTTACATTATTTTTATAATGATTGGAAGCCAAAATACTAATGGTAATCAAAATTTGATTAATGACCCACGTGTATTAGGTTTGTAGTTATTGTTATGTTGTTATTATGCATTTGTATCTTTGTTAAATTCATATTGAACAATGTTTTGTGCTGGCCCATTCCATATTTCTAAAGGATGCACGCATAAAAAGAATAGGTATGCTAATTGACACACAAATCAATAAAATGGGCCAGCTTTTATCATTACTTGTGCACCTGTGGCTCACTGTTGTGTTGTTTGTGTCTTCATACCTCCGTGTCTTCACAACTGCTTATTATGTGCCAGAAGAGAATTACAGCTTCATTTTCTCTGTAATTAAAGACATATTTTTGCATAAACACAGACAAGCGGTTGCAATCGTTGTTGCTGATGACTCCATAAACAAGGCAGCGAGTGCGTTTAACTAGAAAACCTTCCGTAAAGTTCCAATAATCCTCTCTTGTAACCCTGAACAAACTAACTAGCTACAGCAGCACCTGATGAGAGAGCTGTGTGAGGTATACGTGCACAGGGTCTCCATCCATGTTTGTGCACGTGCCCAAATGATGACAAATTTGTAGCAAACTCCTATTTAGAGTCATTTTGGCTGCAAAGACTGGATGCTGCTGCAGCATGTTTTTTGGACTAAATTTTGAACTTTCGTTGTGCTCTAACCTTGAGATGTTGTTAATACATTTCATGTAAACTTCACAAAGGATGAGAATTTATTTTCTTCACTTCTTCAAGGAGACATCACTAAACTGAATGTAAGAATATTTGCAAACCAGCAAAGATGAATGCGGACATTAAGGTCTGTGACATGTTACATTAGTAACATGTTTGTTTATATTGATTGTGCAACTTTTATGTGCTAGTTTAAAAAAAAAATGCCAAAAAAATGACCAACATGCCATCGTGCTTTTATGGCAATTCCAAACATGTCTTTGCAATCAGTAACACTGGAGCGGTGCACTACCAGTGATTCAGAACAAGGACGTCCACGGTTCAAAGCCATAGTTACAATTAAAAACACAATGTGAGGGTGACACAAAATAAAGACACAAAATCACCTGGATAATTTTCATGCTGTGGTGCACATTTTATTCTCTCTGCCAGCAAAGTTGGAGGAGGTTATGTTTTCACCCCTGTTTGTTTGTCTCTCTGTTTGTGAACCGCCTAGAACCCACAATTTTTCATATATTGTAATGACATTTTTACTGAAGATTCATATTGTGATAGACATGACCTGATTCAGTTTTCAAGGTCATAGGTCAAAGGTCAAAGCCAGGAAAAACCTTGGAAAATTAGAAAAATCCCTATCTTTAACATCGAAATAATTTTCAAAAATTCATAACTCTGTCAGAAAAGATCAAATTTCTGTCATATTTGAGAGTGTTATGTAGCATCGTATCCTTTATCGACTGACAAACTTTGATCCAGATCGGATCCAGATTACAGATTTTGTGGCCATTTAAATTTAACATTGAAAACCCCATTTAATGTATATTTTACATTATATCTTAATCAAACGTGCCCCAATCACACTCATATTTGAAAGTGAAGTGCGGCCTAGCACCAAGGTTGGGTAGGGTTACTTTGAAAGAATACATGTGGATTACATGTATGTATGTACATACATTTTGATTACTTGTAATCTGATTACTTTCGGATTACATTTCAAAGTAATCCTACCCAACCTTGCCTAGTAGCACTCATAATTCATTATAGAAACTTATCTGTCAGTGTGCTGGGTTTGCAGAACCTCTGATGTCTTTTTCTTTTTAACAGTGTCTCAGAGAAATGCAATGCCCTGGACTTTACATCAGGACGTTGCTGCTCTTTAGCCCTGGTTCTCAACGTGGGGTCTGAGCCCCTTTAAGGGGGCACGTGTTACATAAAGTCGTAATAAGTCACTTACTGGACAGTAAAATTTATTTTAAAAACCCATTGTGTATTTCTAGCTAAACCAAAGAGAAAACGTTTGGGGTTGGAGGCAATAATCAAAATTTAATATGTGACACCCCCCCCCCCACACACACACACACACACACACACTCAAAACATAACTATTTTGTGTTTGTGTTGGAAACTACAAATATGTTGCGCTGTGTGTTCCTGCCATTTAAAATACCTTTTTATAAGACGTATTCTCTTTACATTCAGTGTTGTATTGTAATATTAGTCAGTAAAACTTAAAAATGCACATTTCGCTGACTTTGATTTCACCTCTTTCAGAACTTGAGCTGAAGTGGGTGAATTTGCAAATGTTGACACAAACACTACATACAAAGCTTTGTCACAAGACCATGTTGTGGAAATCCACATTTCGCGCCACACACAGATCGCAGCTGTTTGCTTTTCTCACCCGCAGTTTTGAGAAGAGTAAGATAACACTTTGTCTAACCCGTTGACCCAAACGTACAATATAAGTTACACAGTGTGTTAGAAGGAAATACTGGCTCTGTGAGAAGTGATGACATTTCTTTCTTTGCTTCTTTGTGTTTTGGGTAGACACTGAAAAAAAAAATCAGTTTCAAACTGTGCATTTTCTCTCTCAGTGTACCTAATTTACTGAACTGTGTAAGTATGTCATTATGTGCTTTGTCAATTATTATTTTTATGGCATTTTATCATCAATACATTGGAAAGAAAAACCCTCCAATGTAGCCTTTGTTAAAGCTACAGTGTGAAGGATTTAGTGCCATCTGTTGGTGAGGTTGCAGACTGCATTATGCCACCACCTGTAATGATCTCGTTTCCCTCCATGTTTTTGCTTCTTTGACAACTTCTTTGTTATAAGCAACAAATATGATCCACTATTTCTTTTTTTTTTCTTCAGTCTTACAACTGCACTGCAAAATGCAAAAGACAAAGCATTCCCCCTTTAGGCTAATGTATCAACATGAGGGACCTCGATCCCATGTAGATATGAAGGGCTCAATTCGTTGTTGCAGGTATTATACACTAATGAATAGATGGTTATGAATGCTATATTACATTTCTGCTAGTTAACGCCCCTAAATCCTACAAACTGTAGCTTTAAGATGATATTCTTGCATATTTTAATTTCTCTTGTTATATTACCTGTCGTAATGTTTTTTTTAAAGAAATGTTATTTATTTCATAAATATATACAGCCAGACCCATAAGTATTTGGACAGTGACATGTTTAAAAATTGTACTTCTGCACACAACAGTGGAGTTGAAAGGAACCCATCAAGATGTGATTTTAAACTAAAAAATATATAACGCACTGTATTCTTTATAATTTACAGTTGTTTAATTGGTATCCCAGTGCAATATATATATATATATATATATATATATATATATATATATATATATATGAACACAAAGGAGGGGTGGGAACATGCGTGTCAGTCTCTGTCCATGTGTGAGTGGCAGTTACTGTCAGTGTCTCGAGTTGCAGACTATCGGGGATGGCAAAAGATAAGAAGGCAGCCGAATGGTTCACCAAGGCTGTAGAAATTCTTCTGGAGGAAAACAACGGGGCGTTTTGACCTTCAGTGGCTGATAAACCTGCCATGTTTAAGGCTGAGCAGAGAAAAGACATTTGCAGCTCTCATGAACAACCAAATCAAATTTATGAGTATTCCCTGGTCTCTGACATCTTCCTTTGCAAGGCATACATTTGCTCCGAGATGTTATATAAATGTCTTGTAAATTACTTCAATGGTCAAATCTGGTTATGAAAACAGCGTTTTCAGTTTTAGAAGTGATTATTTCTCGCTAGCTTTTACATAATATATGACAGAGGTTATATTTGCACACAAATGAAACAGAGTTTGCAGCTAGCTAGACCATGCTAATATCTGTGAAATGTCTTGTAAATCACTCCAGAGGTATTATCTGGTTCAAAAACAGTGTTTTCAGTTTTAGAAGTGATTATTTCTCGCTAGCTGTTACATAATATAAGACAGGTTATATTTGCACACAGATTAAACAGAGTTTGCAGCTAGCTAGACAAGCCACAGATATCATGCTACTCTGATTGGCTGTCACCACTGCCCACCAAAAAAATAAAAGGAACAGAATGTGACTGTTTTTTACCTGATGGCCATATTTGATTCGCTCGGGTAATAAGGATAATTTTGGTTACAAATCATTACTCACTGTGATGGCGTACAGAAACAAAGCTAGAAGCTGCTAAACCAAAAGTGTCCATTTGGATTCACAAAATTAGTGTGTTTCACAAACCAAATTCCTGCATATCCATTTGTTTTGTTGTGGTGTTCTCTGTTTTGTGCAACAGTCAATAAAAAAATGGAAAAGCTCTTCAGAGTTTTTAGTACATATATAAAACAAAGTCAGTTGTGACACAAAAAAGAGAGAAAAGGAATAGAAAATCAACTGTGCGCACGCACGCACACACACACACACACACACACAGATGTCAGGGTGCAGTCATGTGCTCACGTTAAAGGGCCCGGGTGATTTTCCGGTTTGACTCCGGTCACAATCCCACCTCCCCGTGGAATTCTTGTCCCACTGCAGCCCTGCACCGACTGGCTGTTATGTGCTTATTGAGTGTCTGAATAGACGACATCTCCCCTCAATAACCCGTGTGCAGTGTTTTTGTGCATGCTGACCTGCATGCGTCCTTGTTGTCTGCCAGTGTGGCGTGACGCAAGTCACAGGCGACTGCAGGCAACTTTATCCCAACTGTACATCTTTTATTAATAAAAGTGTTTGTGTCATTATCTCACACACACACACACACACACACACACACACACACACACACACACACACACACACACAAAATGGGAGCTTGTCAGTGTGAAACCTGAGGAGACAGAAGAGCAAGTGGAACAAAAGGCCGTGTTTAATTTTCTTTTTTCCTGTTGTCTTTGGCTGTTCCTCCATATTTTCAGCACCCTGCAATCACGGCACCTTGTTAGCTTTGGATTCAGGTTAAACTTGTTGCGGGAGACGATAACCTCCTCCTTCGCCACCTTCCGCCCCCCTTTCCGTCTCCAACGCCCTCGTCATTCCCTTCGATCTCCTCCAGCTTTTCTCTTCATGCTTTGGCACTGACTTGTGTTTTCTCTGCAACAGGTGCCAAGACGTGTCTGTCTTTCATTCCATCCTTCCCTCCTTTCCTTCCTCCCTTTCAGTGGCAGCTCAGATCTTGTTCTTGTACAATAGCAGGTGCACGTTTTCCAGATCTGACTGTCTGACACAAAGATTAATCCAGCTATTGACTTTAGTTTAAACTAGAGATCTGCTAGCAAGTTAAAAAAATAATACTAGCTGTTTGCATGTATTTTTTGTATGTACCTTGTTGCGGTACTATGTGCTTTTGTTGCAATTTACTCATCACACAGCTTAATAAAATTAATATCAGACATTTAGTCCATATGCACATAGAAAATGCTGCCTGTTCTGCCATTGCTACAAACCAGCTAATTCATATTGTGTCTAAAATCTCTTCAACTCATTTGATAAATTGATTTGAAATCTTTTTTTATTTTGTTTTATTTTCCTATTTTTTTCTCTTTTTTTCTGTAGTTGTAGCTTAATGCAAAAATACACACAATTGTTCCAGTCACACATGATATAACATACACTGCCCTTTATTTTCATAAGTATTCAATCATCAAAGGTGAAATCAGGTGAACTATTTTCTGTTTTGTTCAACATGTACTTTATTTTCATAAGTATTCAATCATCAAAGGTGAAATCAGGTGAACTATTTTCTGTTTGTTCAACATGTACTTTATTTTCATAAGTATTCAATCATCAAAGGTGAAATCAGGTGAACTATTTTCTGTTTGTGCAACATGTAGTTTCTACAAATATTTCAACCCAAACTCACACCAAATTTGTGATTGCATCAAGAAAGTGATTTAATCTATTAGTTTGTGATACCATCAGGAAAATGTAACACATTTTTTGACATGGGGTGGGGGGCTTTGGGGTTATGGTTAAGGTTATGTTTGGGTTTAGGATTAAGGCTAAAAATAGTGACTAAGACTTCACTGCATCACAAAAATGTGACGCATTTTGTGATGATAAGGTCATGAAATGTGCCCTACTATATATATATATATATATATGTGTGTGTGTGTGTGTGTGTATAGTGAGGAAAATAAGTATTTGAACACCCTGCGATTTTGCAAGTTCTCCCACTTAGAAATTATGTGAGAGATATAATCTAAAAAAAAAAAAATAATAATAATAATCCGGAAATCACAGTGTATGATTTTTTAATAATTTATTTGTATGTTACTGCTGCAAATAAGTATTTCAACACCTGTGAAAATCAATGTCAATATTTGGTACAGTAGCCTTTGTTTGCAATTACAGAGTTCAAACGTTTCCTGTAGTTTTTCACCAGGTTTTCACACACTGCAACAGGGATTTTGGCCCATTCCTCCACACAGATCTTCGCTAGATCAGCCAGGTTACTGGGCTGTTGCTGAGAAACACGGAGTTTGAGCTCCCTCCAAAGATTTTCTATTGGGTTTAGGTCTGGAGACTGGCTAGGCCTTGATATGCTTCTTACGGAGCCACTCCTTGGTTATCCTGGCTGTGTGCTTTGGGTCATTGTCATGTTGGAAGACCCATCCACGACCCATCTTCAATGCTCTAACTGAGGGAGGGAGGTTGTTCCCCAAAATCTCGCAATACATGGCCCCGGTCATCTTCTTCTTAATACAGTGCAGTCGTCCTGTCCCATGTGCAGAAAAACACCTCCACAGCATGATGCTTCCACCCCCATGCTTCACACTAGGGACGGTGTTTTTGGGATGGTACTCAGCATTCTTCTTCCTCCAAACACGGCAAATGGAATTAAGACCAAAAAGTTCTATTTTGGTCTCATCTGACCACATAACTTTCTCCCATGACTCCTCTGGATCATCCAAATGGTCATGGGCAAACTTAAGATGGGCCTGGACGTGTGCTGATTTAAGCAGGGGAACCTTCCGTGCCATGCATGATTTTAACCCATGACGTCTTAGTGTATTACCCACAGTAACCTTGGGAACAGTGGTGCCAGCTCTCTTCAGGTCATTGACCAGCTCCTCCCGTGCAGTTCTGGGCTGATTCCTCACCTTTCTTAGGATCACTGATACACCACGAGGTGGGATCTTGCATGGAGCCCCAGTCTGAGGGAGATTGGCAGTCATGTTTAGATTCTTCCATTTTCTAATAATTGCTCCAACAGTTGATCTTTTTTCACCAAGCTGCTTGGCAATTGCCCCGTAGCCCTTTCCAACCTTGTGGAGGTCTACAATTTTGTCTCTGGTGTCTTTGGACAGTTCTTTGGTCTTAACCATATTAGTAATTGGAGTCTTACTGATAGTGTGGGGTGGACAGGTCTCTTTATGCAGCTAACGACCTCAAATAGGTGCTACTAATTTGGAATAATAAGTGAAGTGGAGGTGGACTTTTTAGAGGCGGACAAACAGGTCTTTGAGGGCCAGAATTTCTGTTGATTGTCAGGTGTTCAAATACTTACTTGCAGCAGTAACATGCAAATAAATTATTAAAAAATCATACATTGTGATTTCCGGGTTTTTTTTTAATGTCTCTCTTATGTTTTATGTATTATGTCTCTTTGATTATGAAAATTTCAGACCCCTCCATGATTTCTAAGTGGGAGAACTTGCAAAATCACAGGGTGTTCAAATACTTATTTTCCTCACTGTATAAAAAACAAGAGCAATCCGAGATTTCTGATGTCCCCCAGTCCGGATCTGGATCACCTCCAAAATTCAGGGGAGTCTTCCATGTCCTAATATCTATCTGTGGTGCAAATTTGGTGAGAATCCATGAAGTAGTTTTTTTTTTTTTTACGTAATCCTTGAAAGCCTATATAAAGTGAAATGTTGATCCAGAATCTGGATCCAGATCTTGATCACCTCCAAATGTAATGGTTAATATCTATCTGTGGTGAAAATTTTGTCAAAATCCGTGAAGTAGTTTTGATGTAAACAGACAGACAGACAAATAAATAAACGCAGATGATTTTATTATGTCCTTGGTGTTGGGGAAGTGTCGTGACACGGACCCACAACAGGGGGCGTTAATGAACGGACAATGGAATAGCCAAAAGGTAACAATTTAATGTTGTGAAGGTGCACAACGTAGTACAGACAAATACAAATATGCGGTATATCAATCTGACACAAGGTGACGTGTGGCAGGCTCGAAGGTAGGAGACGTCTGATGCGAGAAGAGCCGGATCCCACACAGCTTCCACCACCAACGGATCTGAAGCACACCGGAGCCGCCAAGCCCTGCGCCCCAGGTGGCCACTGTCTTCAGCAGTCAAACCCAGTACTGCTGGCAGAAAACAAAAACAGTTCTGGATGAGTGTGAGTTCGCACATTCAGTAATCTCCCAGTCTGTATACAGTTAGGAGGGAGAACCTCCACCTCCGAATCACACACTCGTGCAGCTCCCGAGATAACCACTTATCTGGGTGGTGTGGGAGGTGAAGCCGTCGCAGTCCACACCAAACGCCAACTCAGCAGACAGGGTATCCGTCCCAGGAAAACGGCTGCAAAAAAAGATCAGACTAATGCTCGAATTAGGGTTCAGCAGAGAATTAATTACCTGTATGGTAGAAGATTTCTCGGTGAGGAGGTGGAGTTGCAGTCCGGCCTTTGTAGTGGTGGTGATGGGTGACAGCTGGTGTTGATAGGTGACAGCTGTCACCTCCAGCGGCTCCGACGCCCTCTCGTGCTTGGAGCCCGCACTCCAAGCAGGGCGCCATCTGGTGGTGGTGGGCCAGCAGTACCTCCTCTTCAGCAGCCCACACAACACTTGGTGGATGTAAAAAGCGTGAGACTGGGCTGAAATATAACTCAGTCTTGAGCTAAAACTCGCACACGCTCTGATGCTAACATTATTTGTTAACCTTTAAATATCCAATAGTTTGCTTTTCTTATAAACTTAATAAATAAAAGAAAAATAATTCAGATTTGTGAAAGACATAGAGATATATGACTGTTGCTGATGGGTTAGTGATAATAATTTCCCTGGCAATACAAGAGAACAAATATTCTGTATTCATGTTATTAATGAGGTGTTAGCTAGCTGCTATGGGCTCCTCACTAGACTACTGTATTTCCTCGATTAAATGCCTGGCCTGGAATAGGAGCCTGCCTCTTGAAAAAAAAACAAAACAAAAAAAAAACGCCTGTCTTAAATAGGCACCAGGCCTGACTTGTCTTTCTACAATTTCATAACTCTGTGGCCACGCAATGATGTTAATGTAATGAGCAGCCAATCTGATTTGTGTGAACCTCATCCCGTCACCTCTCAGAAGTGAAGTAGAGTACCTTCTGATTAGTAGTTGGCTGGGAGACCACTTTAGGAGACCAGTGTGTGTGTGTGTGTGTGTGTGTGTGTGTGTGTGTGTGTGTGTGTGTGTGTGTGTGTGTGTGTGTGTCTCCACACAGAACTGGAGTTGCATCAGAAATGGCAACTGGTGTAAAACTTGTGCCAAACCCCAATGCAGATCTGTGTTTGTGGCAATCCTGAACAAATGGGGCCATCTGAAAGACAAACAACAACAATAATCTTAATATGACCAAGTACTCAATGAATGTTGTTGCAGACACTTTTATCCATTTCTTTCTTTTCATTAAAAGCATACAGTGCACCTAGTTAATTTATTGCCATAGCAACAGTAAGTAATAGAAATCACAAGGGTGTGCAGGAATCGACTTGTTCCTCCAGTCTGTGGAAGGACGCACCCTCCTGTGGTCCTTGTTCCAAAGGATTGAGGAGAAAAGGAGTGTGTCGTTCCGCTAATTCTTTGACGAGCCTAGACATGTAGAGTGAAACTGGGCGCGAGCCGAAGAAAGGGGAAGGGAGGGAGAGAGAGAAAGAAATAGACTGAGGAAGTATCACAGGTGAATATGGAAAATTTTGCTTTGCTCTTATGTTTCTGCTGACTTTATGAGACAATAAAGGTTAAGAAACAACATAGATAAATATTTGGGGTTGTAAAATGCAAAATTAAACAGACAAGGGAGCCTGTGGCCGGGCATCCCATACCGACTTTAAGAGGCACCTGCAAGGATTTCTACGACTGGTTGGCACTAAAGCTTTAGTCCACAGGCCAAGAAGAGTTTCAGTACCGCTTAAGACGGCAAAACAACACTTTAGAATCCAGCTTCGGTGTACTACAGCTGACAAAAAATGTTTGGTGGCCATCCCAGGGTTGCAGCGGCAGCCACGTAGAGTCAATGAAGAATTACAAAATTTTAAAATGCTCCAAAGATATTGAGAGATGCCGCATTATGTGTCTGATCATAAAGATTCCAAAAACTTAGTTTGGACTATCCATGACTGAATGTTATGGGCTACAACCAGCAAAGATGGTGACAAAGGTCAATTTCAGTTTCTACAAGGTTAAAAAGTTGAAGTTGCTCTAGTTTTGATTTTAAAAAGTGGTGCAAATTATTGGTTGAGTTAATGGGGTTCTAAAATGAATAGTTTTATGCTTAGTTATCAAGTTATGGTGTCATATGTCATAGAATCCAAAGGACGTCAACATTGTTTGACCTTTACTTTGGAGACCAAACATTCAAAACTATTCCTTTTATTAATCCTATTAAAATATATGAATATAGTGACAAGCAGCAATGAGAGGGGCCAAGATGCATTTCATAGAGATCTCTGGTGGTTGGCTCTCACTGCGGTATTGTATCACTTCCTGTTCCGGAGCACAGCGGTGTTTTGCTGTATCTGTTTAATCTGCGCAGTTAGATTGATCTAGTTACATAGATAACGATTTGCTTCAGTGTAATCTTCACGTGCCTTAACTAAAGCACTCCCTCTGCTGAGTCACCTCTAAATTATTTACACATTATTCACTTTGTGTGTTTTTAGGAATCCGCTAGCTTAGAGCAGCTACTACCTCTTAGCCGGTTTAGCAGGGCGGCTTCTCCTGTCTCTCCTGCACTTTTCTGCTCTGGGTGTGAAATGTTTAGTTATTCCTCGGCCTCCTTTAGCAGTAATGGTACTTGTAATAAGTGTAGCTTATTCGTAGCTTTGGAGGCCAGGCTGGGCGAATTGGAGACTCGGCTCCGCACCGTGGAAAATTCTACAGCTAGCCAGGCCCCTGTAGTCGGTGCGGACCAAGGTAGCTTAGCCGCCGTTAGTTTCCCTCTGGCAGATCCCGAGCAGCCGGGAAAGCAGGCCGACTGGGTGACTGTGAGGAGGAAGTGTAGCCCTAAACAGAAGCCCCGTGTACACCGCCAACCCGTTCACATTTCTAACCGTTTTTCCCCACTCGACGACACCCGCTGAGGATCAAACTCTGGTTATTGGTGACTCTGTTTTGAGAAATGTGAAGTTAGCGACACCAGCAACCATAGTCAATTGTCTTCCGGGGGCCAGAGCAGGCGACATTGAAGGAAATTTGAAACTGCTGGCTAAGGCTAAGCGTAAATTTGGTAAGATTGTAATTCACGTCGGCAGTAATGACACCAGGTTACGCCAATCGGAGGTCACTAAAATGAACATTGAATCGGTGTGTAACTTTGCAAAAACAGTGTCGGACTCTGTAGTTTTCTCTGGGCCCCCCCCCAATCGGACCAGGAGTGACATGTTTAGCCGCATGTTCTCCTTGAATTGCTGGCTGTCTGAGTGGTGTCCAAAAAATGAGGTGGGCTTCATAGATAATTGGCAAAGCTTCTGGGGAAAACCTGGTCTTGTTAGGAGAGACGACATCCATCCCACTTTGGATGGAGCAGCTCTCATTTCTAGAAATCTGGCCAATTTTCTTAAATCCTCCAAACCGTGACTATCCAGGGTTGGGACCAGGAAGCAGAGTTGTAGTCTTACACACATCTCTGCAGCTTCTCTCCCCCTGCCATCCCCTCATTACCCCATCCCCGTAGAGACGGTGCCTGCTCCCAGACCACCAATAACCAGCAAAAATCTATTTAAGCATAAAAATTCAAAAAGAAAAAATAATATAGCACCTTCAACTGCACCACAGACTAAAACAGTTAAATGTGGTCTATTAAACATTAGGTCTCTCTCTTCTAAGTCCCTGTTGGTAAATGATATAATAATTGATCAACATATTGATTTATTCTGCCTTACAGAAACCTGGTTACAGCAGGATGAATATGTTAGTTTAAATGAGTCAACACCCCCGAGTCACACTAACTGCCAGAACGCTCGTAGCACGGGCCGAGGCGGAGGATTAGCAGCAATCTTCCATTCCAGCTTATTAATTAATCAAAAACCCAGACAGAGCTTTAATTCATTTGAAAGCTTGACTCTTAGTCTTGTCCATCCAAATTGGAAGTCCCAAAAAACAGTTTTATTTGTTGTTATCTATCGTCCTCCTGGTCGTTACTGTGAGTTTCTCTGTGAATTTTCAGACCTTTTGTCTGACTTAGTGCTTAGCTCAGATAAGATAATTATAGTGGGCGATTTTAACATCCACACAGATGCTGAGAATGACAGCCTCAACACTGTATTTAATCTATTATTAGACTCAATTGGCTTTGCTCAAAATGTAAATGAGTCCACCCACCACTTTAATCATATCTTAGATCTTGTTCTGACTTTTGGTATGGAAATTGAAGACTTAACAGTATTCCCTGAAAACTCCCTTCTGTCTGATCATTTCTTAATAACATTTACATTTACTCTGATGGACTACCCAGCAGTGGGGAATAAGTTTCATTACACTAGAAGTCTTTCAGCCCTTACCAAAAAATAGTACTGATAAGTATATAAAAAGTAAACTAGAAGTATACTTGAAACATACTTGCATATACTACTTTTTGGTAAGGGAGAAAGTGCTGTAACTAGGTTTAAGGATATGATTCCTTCTTTATGTTCTCTAATGCCATATACCAACACAGAGCAGAGTAGCTACCTAAACTCTGTAAGGGAGTTAGAGTATCTCGTCAATAGTTTTACATCCTCTTTGAAGACAACTTTGGATGCTGTAGCTCCTCTGAAAAAGAGAGCTTTAAATCAGAAGTGTCTGACTCCATGGTATAACTCACAAACTCGTAGCTTAAAGCAGATAACCCGTAAGTTGGAGAGGAAATGGCGTCTCACTAATTTAGAAGATCTTCACTTAGCCTGGAAAAAGAGTTTGTTGCTCTATAAAAAAGCCCTCCGTAAAGCTAGGACATCTTTCTACTCATCACTAATTGAAGAAAATAAGAATAACCTCAGGTTTCTTTTCAGCACTGTAGCCAGGCTGACAAAGAGTCAGAGCTCTATTGAGCTGAGTATTCCATTAACTTTAACTAGTAATGACTTCATGACTTTCTTTGCTAACAAAATTTTGACTATTAGAGAAAAAATTACTCATAGCCACCCCAAAGATGTATTGTTATCTTTGGCTGCTTTCAGTGATGCCGGTATTTGGTTAGACTCTTTCTCTCCGATTGTTCTGTCTGAGTTATTTTCATTAGTTACTTCATCCAAACCATCAACATGTTTATTAGACCCCATTCCTGCCAGGCTGCTCAAGGAAGTCCTACCATTATTTAATGCTTCAATCTTAAATATGATCAATCTATCTTTGTTAGTTGGTTATGTACCACAGGCCTTTAAGGTGGCAGTAATTAAACCATTACTTAAAAAGCCATCACTTGACCCAGCTATCTTAGCTAATTATAGGCCAATCTCCAACCTTCCTTTTCTCTCAAAGATTCTTGAGAGGGTAGTTGTAAAACAGCTAACTGATCACCTGCAGAGGAATGGTCTATTTGAAGAGTTTCAGTCAGGTTTTAGAATTCATCATAGTACAGAAACAGCATTAGTGAAGGTTACAAATGATCTTCTTATGGCTTCGGACAGTGGACTTATCTCTGTGCTTGTTCTGTTGGACCTCAGTGCTGCTTTTGATACTGTTGACCATAAAATTTTATTACAGAGATTAGAGCATGTCATAGGTATTAAAGGCACTGCGCTGCGGTGGTTTGAATCATATTTGTCTAATAGATTACAGTTTGTTCATGTAAATGGGGAATCTTCTTCACAGACTAAAGATAATTATGGAGTTCCACAAGGTTCTGTGCTAGGACCAATTTTATTCACTTTATACATGCTTCCCTTAGGCAGTATTATTAGACGGTATTGCTTAAATTTTCATTGTTACGCAGATGATACCCAGCTTTATCTATCCATGAAGCCAGAGGATACACACCAATTAGCTAAACTGCAGGATTGTCTTACAGACATAAAGACATGGATGACCTCTAATTTCCTGCTTTTAAACTCAGATAAAACTGAAGTTATTGTACTTGGCCCCACAAATCTTAGAAGCATGGTGTCTAACCAGATCGTTACTCTGGATGGCATTTCCCTGATCTCTAGTAATACTGTGAGAAATCTTGGAGTCATTTTTGATCAGGATATGTCATTCAAAGCGCATATTAAACAAATATGTAGGACTGCCTTTTTGCATTTACACAATATCTCTAAAATCAGAAAGGTCTTGTCTCAGAGTGATGCTGAAAAACTAATTCATGCATTTATTTCCTCTAGGCTGGACTATTGTAATTCATTATTATCAGGTTGTCCTAAAAGTTCCCTAAAAAGCCTTCAGTTGGTTCAGAATGCTGCAGCTAGAGTACTGACGGGGACTAGCAGGAGAGAGCATATCTCACCCGTGTTGGCCTCTCTTCATTGGCTTCCTGTTAATTCTAGAATAGAATTTAAAATTCTTCTTCTTACTTATAAGGTTTTGAATAATCAGGTCCCATCTTATCTTAGGGACCTCGTAGTACCATATTACCCCATTAGAGCGCTTCGCTCTCAGACTGCAGGCTTACTTGTATTTCCTAGGGTTTGTAAGAGTAGAATGGGAGGCAGAGCCTTCAGCTTTCAGGCTCCTCTCCTGTGGAACCAGCTCCCAATTCAGATCAGGGAGACAGATACCCTCTCTACTTTTAAGATTAGGCTTAAAACTTTCCTTTTCGCTAAGGCTTATAGTTAGGGCTGGATCGGGTGACCCTGGACCATCCCTTGGTTATGCTGCTTTAGACGTAGATTGTGGGGGGGTTCCCATGATGCACTGTTTCTTTCTCTTTTTGCTCCGTATGCATCACTCTGCATTTAATCATTAGTGATCGATCTCTGCCCCCCTTCACGGCATGTCTTTTTCCTGGTTTTTTCCCTCAGCCCCAACCAGTCTCAGCAGAAGACTGCCCCTCCCTGAGCCTGGTTCTGCTGGAGGTTTCTTCCTGTTAAAAGGGAGTTTTTCCTTCCCACTGTGGCCAAGTGCTTGCTCATAGGGGGTCGTTTTGACCGTTGGGGTTTTTACGTAATTATTGTATGGCCTTGCCTTACAATATAAAGCGCCTTGGGGCAACTGTTTGTTGTGATTTGGCGCTATATAAATAAAAATTGATTGATTGATTGATTAATCTTTTTTCCTCAGAATGGGGTTCCAAGCTCTCCAAGTTTGTTAATGAATTCAATTGGCTGTGGCAGATGAGCTATCACATAAACAGACTAGCTGGTTCCCCTCCCCAGGGAGGGTTTGATTCAGAGACTGAAATAAAACTTCATCTTTACCAACAAAGCTATCACCTCCCACCTATCCTGGATTCCAGAGAACTGTTAGAGCACTACCAAAACTGACTCAAGAAGAGACAGCTGCTATTACTTGTACTACTACTACTACTGTTGCTTGCAAAAATGAACAGGTAAAAATTTCAAAGGAAAAACAAGAGAATAGAAAAGTATGCCACCAACCTTTCAGCACACTTGCCAATGATGATGCATCACAAAAGTGTCTCTCCCCTTAACAACTACTACTGCTACTACTACTACTACCACTAAAGTGCTCAATAGCCCATGTTACTCCTTGTATGTCAAAGCATATGTGTGCCATGTTTGGCTCATTTCCAAGGTTCTGTTTGGACAGGAGAGGGACATATACACACCCATACAGTTGTCTCTTACAGTAGTATGTAGAAATGTGAAGCTTTGTCTGAAGGTTAACCGTACCAGTTATGGAGAAAAATTTGAGAGAATCTGTGGTCTTTTAAAATGTTTGTAGGCTTTTCAATCTGCTAGAAGTGTACCTCACAGTGTATATTATCTCAACTTGATCCATGAGCTACAACGGTACACAATTTTTGAAAATGGTGCATTCAGTTCAAAAGTTACATATGTAAACATGGTTCCAAATTTGTTGAAATGAAATGACACACTAACGAATGAAGCCTGATTCTATCAGCAAGTGGGGAACAGTAAGTAGAAGGATCACAAAAGGAAAATGAAGATATGACATAAAATAAATAAATGGTGCAAAGAGGAGGGGGGAACTCGATTTAGCATTAATAACATAGGAAATGTGTGTGTGTATGTGTGTGTGTGTGAGAAGAAGGTCTGCCAGCCAAAAACGGGTTCTGTGTGAGTTTGTCAAACCCAGGATGAGGTGGTCTGAACATGTTCTCTGCTTTATGTTGAACAATGAAGCAACAGACTGAAATATTCTCCTCCTCCAGTATCCCACGGGAGAATCTCCAGTCATCCATAGAGGAAGAAGGACAGAGGAGGATGGCTAGATGAGGAAAATACCAAGGAGGAAGAGAAGTAAAGGGCAATGGGAGGGTGGAAGAGGCAGCCTCTTTTTAGAAAAGCGGCTCCTGCAGTGATAATTGATCGAACCTGCACACACCGAAACATATTCTAACCACTGCAGCGCTGCCCTCATCTTCTTCAGTTTCCACTTGACACTGACCTGCACCCTTGTAAACACAAAAGCTAAGCTGTTGTGCATGCGTAAAAACACACAGACATGTAATGGACTGATAGAAGGAGCATTTTGTCTTTTAATTGACATAGTATACAATTCTAGCAAAGACAAGAAGTTGATTGTCGCCACATCCAAGCGTGATATCTAATCTTCTTGTGAAGAACATGAGCAGTACTGTATGCTCTGTGAACCCTCATTGCTTGTGTATCATATTACTGTCTGCAGGAACGTTTAACCAAAATCTCAAGGCTCAGCTGTTCCCCAGGGCTTTGAAGACCCAATCCCACGGAGACATGTTTTTGTTTTTAAAATGAACAATCCCATGGTGCTTCACGGAATCTGGTCAGGAAAATTCTCCTCTCAATCACAGTGTATCTCAGACTAACAGACTGGATTTATTTGGACATGGCAGATCATTTTGTTGAAGCTGATTGGGGTACAATAGGCAGGTAATACCTAAAAGGGAGTTTACATATTTATACTTCATTACTTCCCAAGTCATGGGGCTTGGATGGCAGACACCCAGGTAGACAACTGATCCAACCCCACATTTATAAAATATCCAGTATCTGCTGCACCAAGGGAAGCTTGGGCTTCCACTTGGCCTTCTCCAACCACTGGGGTCCTCAGCAGTCAAGCACTTATGCGCTGGACCATGCAGAATCTTGCCACATGGCCAGTATGTTGAGGCTGACGCACCCTCACAATGCAAGCGATCTACATCTCGTCTTAGTAGCTGCATGTTTCAACCTAGTACCAAAGGCATCTAGTTGTTTCCTTAGGTTACTGGTTAGCGTCCAAGTCTCACAACCATACAGTAAGACATGTACATGCCCTAAGGAGTTGGACCTTGGTTTGCCCACAAAGATATCAACATCACCAAACACCTCTGTCTAGAGACCTCATCACTCCATAAGCTCTTCCCAGACATCTCTCACCCTCAAAGGCTGAGGACCAGGAGACATGAATGTCACTACCGTTATAAGTGAATGTCTTTATAAGTCCAACACTTTCACCACATACGTCTGATGTCCGAGTCTACAATAGTGCAGGGGTAAAAAATAAAATAAAATAAAATTCTTTGTATATTTGTAACACTAGACTTTATGGAGCAAATCTTGGGCATCTCTTCACAGATCTGTCTCCAACTTGGCACAGGAGCTCTCTACAGCCTGGACTAGTAAGGTCAGGTCAGGAAGCATGAGTTGGAATCCGTAATCCCATGTCAACCTTCAGTTATGTACATTTCTCCATTGTCATTACCTGTTTCAGATAAGGGCAAACTAGAGTGAGGTTGTAGCTACCCCTGGCCTCAGGGATCCAGGGCGAAACCTGATATGGATATGAGCCCGAGACCTGCTTGTTTGGGTTGACAATAAATGCCCTAAAGGCCACCTCATGTACTTTTGTTCCTGTATGTTGATCAGGTATCAAATGGAATAATGTTAAATGTCCTTTTAAATATTATGGAGTTTGTGAATGTCTATATATATTTTATCATAGCCAAGTGGCCTCTGTGTGCGAGTGTATGGCTTTGATCCCAGTGAAACCTGGGAGAGCTGACATCTACCCTTTGGTATCCTTATGGATTTTGGGTGAAGGATGAATGCTGCAAAAACAGAAAGTAGATAGGACAAATATTTTTGAGAAAATTTTAGCTAACTAGTACACCAGGGACATTGTGATGCAATGCACCATGGGAGTTTTGGGTTTGGGGGTTTCAAATGTTACTGTGGTTCATGTTTAATGGAGCTGTTAATGTTAATGTTATTGATTGATGTTTTTTGTAGTTCAAATGGTTTAGTCAGTTTAGATAAGTGATCTGTAGCTGAGTGACTTAAGTGTCATGCTCCCGGTAATATAAGTGAAAAGTGAAATGCTTTTAATGTCTTCCGCCAGTCTCTATTTGACAAATTAAACGCACCTGCTTACGGCAGAATGCAGAAACGACAAAAAGCTCTGCATGCCTGCCTGCATGTGTGCAACTTGATCAAACTGGGGAGAGTTGACATTTACTGTTTGGTATGTTTGGTATGCACAATTTATTACCACCCTTGAAAAATGTCACCGACCAATTTGATAAACACTACCCAATCTCGAGCCTGGGGATCCCCAAGGGCAATGTGCTAGTGAGCATATATATATATATATATATCCCAGTTCAAAGCTCCCACCCATAGCCTATTCTCCATGTAATGCTGAGTTGTGTCAAGAATGGTAGCTGTAGAAAAATGTGCCAAATCAACATGCAGATCCAATTCAAATCTGCTGTTACAGCCCTGGGCAAAAAAAGAAGCTGAAAGATTCTGAATATATGTATATATATATATATATATATATATATATATATATATATATATATATATATGAGTACTGTATGAAATGGGGACACAATCTCTGAATTTGTTTCCAGTGAAAACCTGTATTTGTCAGAGTGCTTACACGGATAGGGTGTTGGGTAGGTTTGTGGAAACCAGTGGCTTGTGGACCTCTGTTGACAAGGAACGGTTAGCTCGAAATGACGTCATGGACAATGATGTGATTGTTGCAGAATCAGTGGATACCCTGATGGTAGATGGTTGAGGCCCTGAGTGAGGAATCTGATTGCCTGAGTTTGCAAATGTCTTGGATCTCGACCAATCGAGACTTTTAATTACATCCTGGACTCAGCCATTACAAGTGTATCTGTATGTGGAGAAGGAGTATTGAACATTTAGAGACATGCACTTGTCTCAGCAGTGACATGTCTTTGGGTCCTCGGCCATTGAGATTGAGAGACATCTGAGAAGAGCTTGTAGAGTGGTGAGGTAGTCTGACAGAGATGTTTGGTGATGCCAGTACATTTGAAGAATGGAGGTCTAGTCTTTAGGTTCCTGGTACTTCCTGTCTTACTGTACCATTATGAGACTTTGTTGTTATCTTGTGAACAATCTAGTGGCACGTTTCTCAAACATGCAAAGTCCTCAATGTTGAGGGCCCCACTGGCTAGAGATGGCCAATGGGATGTACACATTTTATCTGGCTGAAGCAGATAGATGGTTACTTTCAAGGGGGTGGAGATGGTCCAGTTGTCTGCCTGGGTACTTACTATTCAGGACCCAAGGTGGTTCCGTAGTGTTGTGGATGTCGTGATGCACTATACCAGCACATGCTCCCACACCTGACCTGACTTCTAAATATTGCAATGTAAAGTCATTCACAAATGAATTCAGTTTAAACCAATCTAGTTGGCCCTTGTGGTGGCACATAAAGTGTAATATGCTTGTTTGTATCCATGTGTCTACTCATCACACCTCACACCAATCACAGTGGAGTGAGGTGCATCCCACATGCCCATTTTCAAATACAGTATTAGTGATAATATAATCACACATCTCCAAGACTCTAAATGCAAATACAAGATGTGCCAGTTTCAGTTATTGGATCAGTATTACATTAGAGGTCACATTTCATCAAATTTTTACACTCAATTTTTTTTGGCTGGTGTTTCTCGCTGGCGTTACTTCAAAAAATGTGTCTGACACTTGATGAAGAATAACAGAGAACTTGGACATGATGTAGAGATGTAGTTGTCTCAAGGTACTACATTGTGTGGAGCTATTCTGCATACATGGGTGTGTGCATAGGAGAGAGTATTTTATTGTGCAAATCAAAGACAAAAACAGTCTGTAGGTTTGCATTAGTGCACCTGTTTGTGTGTGCATTCCTAAAGTGTACATGTCTCATTCCACAGTAGCTCTGATCTTACTGGTATTCATACCAGTGTCCAAACAAAAGTCTCACCTGAGACAGAAAATAAAAGAAAGAATGACTGTAAACAAACACAAAGCAGACGGCAAATACGAACAAATTCTCTCTACTATTTAAGGCAACGGTTCTCCTAGGTATGTTTGGAACGGCCGTACTGCCAGAATTTTTTGGAAGGGTGAGCATAATAGAAAAGGTTTCCAGTCTTGATTTTATGTTTAGTGAATTAAAAAAAAATTAAAATCATAAACCCAGCAAAAACAACTTTGTTTTAATGAGCATCCATAATACCATTGTGTGTCCTATGTGTCCTCGGTGTATGGAAAAGCCAAACATACATTTGAAGTCAAGCTACCTGAAAAATTAGCTGTATTCATACTTGTATTGTAAACTGCCATCCCAAATAGCTTTAATAATGTATGCTAGCTAGCTACTTTTATGACACACTCTCACGAGCGCCACTAGCTTAGCTTATGGCAAGCTAAAAGTAGACACTCTTGTTATGGCCGAACAACTGTCCAGTTTCTGGGTATTCTGTGTTAGTACGCATCCGCGGCCGACGTGTTTGTTAAATTCCTGCGTAAAATTAGTACCCAGATAGTTGTGATATATTCCTGTGAGATAATGAGTATATCTCATCTAAATTAATTCTAAAATTTACCAGTAATACAATTATAAAGATAACAGAAGTTTTAAGAGGGGCCGTAATAAATATTTAAGAGTTTATGAGCAACTTCACCTGTTATTGCTCAAGCACATTGTAAACATTGATACGATGGAGTTTGATACGGAACAGCACGCTTTCACGAGCGCCACTAGCTTAGCGTATGGCAAGAGCGGCACTCTGAGCAGGGTGATAACGAGAGCGTCCTCTTTTAGCTTGCCATAAGCTAAGCTAGTGGTGCTCCTGAGAGTAAGGCGAAAGTAGTCCGGCGAGTTCAATCTGTGGGCGCGAGCTATCCCACAATTCCAAAATAACAGAGATGTCAGTCCAGTGAGAGCGGCACTCTGAGCAGGGTGCTTTTCTGCCTCAGCTTCACCTTGTGTGTCTTGTGCTACACAGTTAGCATTTTTGTTAGCTTATGTGCAAAGTCTCAAAAAGTCACACAAAATGAAAAAAAAAGTCTTCAAAGGCAGTTTTCAACTTCTTTTATTTTGTTTAAGCTTAAATTGGGCTGACATTTTCCACAAATATGTCAAATAATTATTAAAAACAACTTTTTAGAATATATGTATTTTTTTTTAAATCCCCTTTATCTGCTGTTGTGGTATATATACAATACAAAAAATATATATTTTTGCTATGAATTCGACATCTTGCTTGAAAGAGGTATCTTTCTTGTAACAGGTTGATGATTGTGGAGGTTGGTAGCACATTTAGGTATGTACCTTACATGCGAAATTCTAGTTAGAAATTATAGTAGCTGGGAGATAATATTCGGGAATAGTATACCTTGGGAAACCGTGTTTTTACTTCCTCTTTAATTTTTGCAACATTTGTCATTTTTTAAAAAGCAAAAAACATTTGTCCTTTTGTTTTAAACTGTAAAATCCCCATCTAGATTTGTATTGAGTAATGCAACCACCCTGTGCACCTCTGTAGCGTCTCCATGCCTCAGGCATCGAGTGTCCTGATCTCCAATAGGCGAATGTCAAAACACTGAAACTTTGAAGGTTTTTTTTTTTTTTTTTTATTCAAAAGCTTTGTCATTCTTCCTGTCACCTCCATATGACATCCTCCAATGCTTTACCATTAATTCTCCATATTTCTCTTCCCTCCTCATCCCTTTTAATGCACCCGAACCCTGAGCGCTCCCCTCCCCCAATCCCTGATCCCTCTCTTGGGGCAATGTGGAGTTTCTGGGAGTGGCTGCTACTGATTTAAGAGGTGTTGAGGATGGCAGAAGGCGTTTTTAAAAGAACTGGGACCAGAAAGGTGGGGGCTAGAAAGTCTTCAGACTCTTGGAGCCTCTCTCGTCCAAGCCAAACAAAATGACAGCAGGATTCTGGTAAAGAGGAGTCCCCCTATTCAACCGATGACTGCACGTTTCAGGAGGTCACGGCACCTGGCAAAGAGCAAAGAAACACTCAAACATGCACAGTTATAAACTATAGTTTCATCCAAACATCGGAGAACAATGCCAGTGTTCAAAGTAGTACCATGATTTTTTGTTTTTTTGCCTTTATCGCTCTTTGTAGGGGATTTTCGATGTAGGGTAGTGTCAAATCAAAACAAATTAAATCAATAAATGAATGACAAAAAATTGTCGAACGCATAATTTTATTAGGTTCCCAAATTCACAATATTGCACTTTTGTGCTCTATGCGCTGCATTAACATAAGCCCAAAACTATCAATGGTGCTATGTTTTAATGCGTTGCTAGCAATACTCGTCATGTTCTTAGCTGGAATACATTAGCTGCACTTATTTCCAACTACACCCTATTTTTATAGCAAGGCAGTTGTATTTATAAACTGGCCTTTCTTCGTGCGGGCTGGTGTTTTTGTCACTAATCTGAGTAATGTGTTGTTGAACAGTTCTGGAAATTCCGGCCGCTATGTTTTCAGCGTTAACCTTTCCTGCTTTGTGATTACAGTCATCGTGCACCTCTACCCATATTGACTGCCTGTAAAAAGGTCAACTTGTTTGTCTAATCCAAGTTCAAAGAATGTACACAACTTAGTACACAACTTGGTCCTTGGTCCGGTTGAAGAAGTCGGTCTTGCCTCCTACAACGCACTGCTGACCCTAGCAACCAGCATGAAGGGTAAAACAAAGCATTATGCAGTCCATCTTTGAAGGTAGATTGATGGCATTTTTGTAGTTTAATCATGTTTCATACTTCATTGCACCAACAATCGTGGTTAAACTGAACAGCTCTCATTTGATCTTGAATGAGGTAATTGAGACAGAAAGAAGACAGAATGGCTTCAGGCAGAAGAGGTGCTCCTTCTGCGTGCACAAAGTTTTGGCAGCACAAATTGGATTGCCATTACATTTGCTCCTTATATTTCATAAAGGGTATGTTATTGATTGATATTCTACCTATGGCTAGTGCAACACTAATCAATATTTTGACTAATTTATTTGAATTAAAAAGATATTTCAACATTATCAACAAGACTGTGCTTGATACTACTTGTGAAAATATTGCAGCGAGCAAGATTTTTCATTCATGTGGATCCCATCTTTAAAGAATATAGTTTTATACGATTAGGTTCTATGATGTGTGTTTTATTATATTGGCTTTCATATTCACATGTAATGTGTCGGCCACAGTAGCAACAGGTAGATTTGCTACCATACTGCAACACAAAGAATCTATCTGTTGTAAAGATGATGATGTTTGGTTGCTAAGCAAATCGCCAAACTGTAACGACATGCCGTAACACAATTTGTAAGCAAAGTTTTTGGTGTCACTTCTTTGGTGGTTCCAAGTGAACTGAAGTGATACCAAAAGTGACAAAAACACTGCAGAGTACTGATTGGTCACAAACAATTGTCACTATTACCACATCATCGTTGTGAGAGACAAAAAACATCCTTAACAAACCCGCCATTTTTAAAATATCGTGAGGCAAGTAACACTGTAGGCAGCATGGTAGCTTCCTGGTTAGCATTGTGGGTTCACAGCAAGAAGGTCCTGGGATCACTTCCGATCTGTTCCTTTCTGTATGGAGTTTGCATGTTCTCTCATTTGTGTGGGTTATGTATTGACCCTGTGATATACTGGTAGACTGTTCAGGGTGTACCCCGCCTCTGGCCAAATGACCGTTGGGATAGACTCCAGCTACCCAGTGATCCTTAACTACAATAATCTAATTTAGTAAATGGGTGAATGGAAGTAGCACGGTCTGTACTGTACTAGAGAAAGATAACTACTCACTGATTAGTGTGCGTTGAAGGCGTTGTCATTGACATTTTATGCGGTAATACTATGATGAGTTAGGGGTACTGGAATCAGCAGTGGCAAAGGAAGCACCTGGTTCCAAAAGGAAGTTGAATCGAGTTGTGCTGGTACAATCCAGTGTAAAATTGCCATTGTTTTGCCCTTTGTGTTGAGAGTTGTGATAACATGCCTTCTTCTTCAATATCAAACTCTGGAAGCCCCACGGAAAGAGGGCCTAGATAGCCCTATATACCCCCAACATTACATAATCACAGGACAAGCACAATGGTTTTTAGGGAATTTGCATGAAATTGTTGTTGTCGTGGATATCTAATGTAATTATCTGTTCTTGGGATGGGGGTGGGCTTCCAGAGCCCTAGGCAGTTGCTTCGTTTGCCTACTACCCTGTTGCGACATCCTCCGACTACATGTGTGAAAGCACCATAACAAGATGGAGCGTTTGAGGTCAGGCTGGAGGTATGCTCTCTAATAAATACCCTGTTACAGTTTAAAAGAAAGTTTTATTGCAGCACTGGTGGCGTTAGCTGCAAATTAAAGTCATTTTTAAAAAGACAGAAAGGAGGACAGGTGAAGAAATCAGGTCATGACAGTAACAGGTGCACATACGTGCTGCCAGTATGAAGAGGAGACGGAGAGTAACACGCCCCAGGCTCCTTATATCTGTCAACCCTCAGCACACATTCCTCCATGACAAACAGCCAGGTGAGTAGATTTAGAGATAAAAGGAGAGAGAGCGATGGAACGATATGTTTGCTGTGTGGGAGTTGTTGAGAAGGATCAGCAGCAGAAACAGGAAATTTCATTATTTTCGTCACCTGCCGTGACTTCATTTTTTGGGAATTAGCATTTTGTACAACTTGGTGTTTCCAAGCAGTGGCGCCCCCATAAAGTGCACACGATCAACACTGAGTGGCCAAACACTTACGAGGGAAAGGGGGAGTGGGAAAAGGAGGTGAAAGGAAGAGTAAGACAGGGAATAAGAGAAAGAACGGTATAGTGGGAGGTGTTGAGAGAGAACCTTCACAGCGGCAGTCTAGCATAGAGCCGGCGCTGACGTCTGTTTAGATGCTACCATGCATGGCTGCATGCGCATACACACACATCCACACAAACACTCGGGACATTTTCGGTTTGGTTTCTTCTTCCACTGTTGAGTTTCAAGGCATGAAAAGGCAGTCGTTTGAACATCTTGTGAGATCGATCTTCCTTCCTTTTTCCCATCTTTTCCGTCGTGTCAGTTAGGGCCAGAGGTCTCTGCGGGGCCGTTCACACCCGTGCATGTTTGATAGAGCATAGCAGAGAACGACAAGGCTACTCTTATGTAAGCTTTTTTTGGTGAGTTTGTTTCCTTTAAACGAATTAAGGTTTCACAACAACTATTAAAAGTTCCCCTCCTGGAAGCTCATGCTATCTGTAATACACTGCAAAAACTGATATCTAAGGAAGTTAAAAAAATGACTTGTTTAAAGAAAATTTGACTTATTTTTCCATTTAGACAAAAATTAATCTTGTCAAGCATTTTTTACATAAGAAAAAATGTCTTATTTTGGGAAAATGTATCTTGCTTTTTCTTAATAAGTTTTTCCGAATAATATCAAGCTGTATTTAACCAGAAACAAGGAAAGACAATTGATTTCAAATAATCCAAGCAAAGAAACAAGATTCCTTATTTTAAGACAGAGGCTAATCTTAAAATAAGAATTCTGTCTAGTTTTATGGCACATTTTGATTATTCAGTACCTACACATTTTGCTAGTTTGGAGAATTCTAACCAAGTACATTTTTCTTACCCCATTGGCAGATTTTTTTTGCGTAATACAAGACAATTTGGCTAGATTTGCAGTGTAGCTTTTTTGTGGACCTGCAGAGATAACATGTTAGAGCTGGGATTAGTAAAACATAAAGGTTTTAGATTTTACCTGATTATATATGATCTTAAAAAAAAACAAATTATGAAATTTTAATATGAGTGTTTAAAATTGAACAAACTCCCTCTTATGCCTTTGCTGTTGTATAACCATGGCCTAGTTAGTACAAACCCAACTAAATCACACCCAAGCAAATAGAAGGGAAAAAAATTTAAAAGGACAAGTTAAAAAAAAATCTATAGATATGCAATACAGGCATTATTTGCCTATCAGTGCATTTATGTGTGCTTCAGTAGACATTGTATTGTATCTGCACAACAGTCTCTGATAGAAGATAATGGCTAAAACCAACAAAATTCACTCGCTATTCTAATCTCATTGACCACTGGGGTTTAAGAGCAGATTTTTTTCAAGGCATTTATCGAAAATATTACGTTAACGATGAAGCAATTAATGCAGTTTTATACACAGTCATTTTCAGAGGCCCTAATTGGGAAAACAAACTACAGTATAAGGACTGGGTTTCAGGCAAATCATCACTTTTACAGCCACTATTCTTCAGACAAAAAGATCAAGAAAACAAATGTTTAGGCTGAAGACTGTCATGTGCCTTCTGGCAAACAACTGAAATTTCACATTCTATTTAGAAAATCCTTCCCCGTTCCACTCCACTGTGAAGTTTTACAACTGGAGATGCAACAGATACATGGTGCACTTACAACAGTTTCTTCAATCACACCCACAGAAACATATATGTTGTCATGGGTGAATTGGTGGCTTCTCTCACATGCTTCCTACTTGAATGGTCATTTAGTTTTTAAGAAAATCCACTCCAGACAAATTATTACACAATACCATACCGTTTGTATTTTATAGTGACTGGCCTAACTAAGTATAAGACATACATACTCAGTGACTTGCAAATGTACGTACATGTATCCATCACATGACATTTCTAAAGAAAACTCTCTCTCTGTAAAAATGCTGATTTAATCCTTATAATTAGATTGTTAGTTTGTACAAATACTTATGACCTCTGAAAATGGAGGCACTGTGTATAAAAATGGCTGTGATTCCTTAATGGTTAATGCAATATTTTAGTTAAACCATTTGCAGGGTCAAGCTGAATGGCTGGATTACAAGCATGCTGTGTTTGCTTTCACTTCCATTGCAGTGGTGCATGAAGCAAAATCACAAAAATTGTTTGTGTTGGTGACCCTCCTGTCCTGTGCACCAACAGCAATTCTTGTATATTCGTCCGTGAATTGTTCTGTGAATTGTTTCTGTAATTTATGTTTGTAGCATGCACTGAAAAAAGTGAAACAGTGCACTTCATTCAAAGTACTTATTTACATTGGTCTAATGGAAAATTGTGGTTTCCAGTTTAAATCTGCTGGAATCACTTTACAAAATGATAAATATACATTGTAGGAACTAAAAACATTAGCTGTAACAAATTACATCAATTTTTTAAAGTTGATCCAAAGTAGCATTTTTTTCCAGTGTGGCCCAAGCAGAGGGTCACCCCTTTGAGTCTGGTCTGCTTGAGGTTTCTTCCTCAGAGGGAGTTTTTCCTTACCACTGTTGCTCTGGGGGTTGGTAAGGTTAGACCTTAGCTGTGTGAAGCGCCTTGAGGCAACTCTGTTGTGATTTGGCGCTATATAAAGGAAAATAAATAAAAAATTGAAACTGAAATTGAAAACTGTCTCCCTGTCCAATTACATACACATCAGGTGTTAGTTTTGGGGATGAAAATTTACAGGGTGATTCCATAATTTTTTCCTCAGAATTGAGTGATTCCATATTTTTTTCCTCTGCTTGGTCTAAAAAAGTAACCGTTACTGACTGCCACAATCTTTTTTTCTTGATTTCTTATAGTGTTTCTTAAAGCCAGAAAGTTGCCATTTGAAATGACTTTAGTTTTGTGTCATGTCTGTGATCTGCTTTTTTTCTACAAAATTAAACAACTGAATGAACATCCTCCGAGGCCGGTGATTCCATAATTTTTGCCAGGGGTTGTATGTGGGCATGTTGTACAGCATGCACCCTTGTGTTATACCATGCCAGATTCCCTCAGGTGTAAACCTGAGATTTGCTCACAGACAATAAACAGCTCTATACAACATAGGCAGATTTAATTTGTGTGGCACTGTGTGGGTGGATGATAATTTCACTGACTGACACAATCCCTCTTTGATTCTTGGTAGCACGAGATGCGCGCTTTTACTTCATCGTACAGACGTGATCTGCAGCATTTGTAGTCAGTTTGGACAAATCCATAATCTTCAATAAATTCTGAGTCAAAGCCCACTTTCACATGCAAATAAATCTGTAAATCTATACAAATTACATATGATGTGCAGTGTTGTGCAGATATTTTAGCACATTGTTAAAATACTAAAAAGCTACAAAATATGTACTTAAAAAACAAAAGTAAAGTCTGTGTGCACATTTATTCTATAAAAATGCAGTGTTTCTTTTCGGTGGCCTGCAGTTGATAAGAAAATCCGGTTGCAGTGAATCAGGATATCACAGTCATTTTAATTCTTGAAGTATTTTCAACAACTGTTTTTGTGTAGTTTTGCACAAGGCAGTTTTCTATGTGTTGTTTTTTTTCTACCTAGGTTTGTAACTTAATAATTATTTATCATATATTAATAAATACAGTATTATTAATTAATTAACTGTATGAACAAAATTAAAAAAAAACTGAATTTCAAACCAGAGTTTTTGATAAGATTTTCTGTGCCCCACCATTTTTTTTAATCAAAATTTGGATGGCCTACAACCTTTGCACAGTCCCATTTATTTATTCATTCATTATTTGTTCATTTATCAACCAAAACAAAGACTTTTTTCCTTTGCTTTTTACTGTTGTTTTATTCTTTATTTAGGAATGTTTTCTTCAGTAATAATTATTGTTGTTGTTGTTATTAATTCATACTATAAATTATATTTGTAATGTTTGAATATTTATGTCATTGTTTGGAAAATAAAAACTAAAGGTTTTTAAGCAATTAAAAAAAATCAAGAATAAGTGTAAAAATAATACTATAAAAAATATAAACTTGGAATATTAAAAAAAAAATAAAATCATAATCTTAAATGTTTTTTCCCATAATAACTCTAATACTCCCTTACATATGGGGGAAAAATTGATGTGCAACAGCTTTTGCTATCATCATATAAATATATAAAATGTGTTTCTTAGAGGAATTCTTTACACTATATATGAATAAAATTAATACAAATTCTAAAATTCAAATATCACCAAATGTTCACAAATTTGTTTAGGTGGTAAGTTTTTGCAGAGATTCCTCAGAGTTAAAGCAGAAAATGTTACCGATAAACATATAAAAACACACAGTTCCGGCTCGCTCTTGTCCTTTCCCAAACCGTTCACACCTTTGAGATCCCAAATCTCACTCTTTTATGCAGTACCGTAATGATTTTCACTGTCTCCTGCCTTGGATTGTCTTGCAAAGTGGGCTCCCGGCTGCACATGCATATACATGCACACACTGGTTTCTCTTTAGCCTTGGAAGAGTTAACTCTCCCACACCTGTCTTATGAGACACCTGTTTCAGAGCTCTCAGCCAATCAGACGAGCGAGGGAAACTCACTGACATGAAATAAATGTGGGCCCGGATGACAAGGAATCACAACACTTGACTCATCTGTGTGTCACTGCTCTAGTCTCCTACGACGACAAGAATCACATGCAGACGCGGGCAATCTGATCATAAAGGAACCTATTCCGGCTGAACTGGAGACATGACCAAGGAGACTGAGTAAGTTATGGGAAGATATTCTCCTTTTTTTTAAACAAAAATACTTCATCTTATCATTACATTTTATGCTTTCTGATGCACCATTTGTCCACAAAAGTGTACCGGTTTCAACTTTGGCTATGAATCATGTCAGACTGATCTCCTGTGGCAGCGAGACCCTCCATGTGAAACATCCTTTGCAGGGAAATTGATATGAAGAGTTTCAAATGTACACACAGAAACTGTACTCAGATTGAGACTGAGGTAGCTGTATCGGCTCATGCTGTCAAAATCCTAAGGGCCCGTCAGAACAAAAGCAGACCGGGAAATAAGAATCTCCTCTCGACTCAGGGCTTTGACAGCATGTGATGCATTAAATTACGCAACCGGGTAAAACCTACACATGTTCCCCCGTACAAATCTGCAGGGGAAAAACAAAAAACACCTGGTTTTGGAGTAAAATGCAGATAATATTGCATTGTGCAGTATCAACAGCAGTGCACACCTTAGAGCTGGGGTATAGATATTTTTAATTTTTGTATGAATATTAAGATGAATTCAGCTTTAAATCTGCAGAAATATTTTATTGTGGTTGCTGTTTTTTTTTTGTTTTTTTTTTTTAATGTTGTGCTTGTCCTCTCCTGTCAGCACATTTGATGAGCTCCTGAGCCAAAGTAGACTTGATCTATTTGTTCGTTAGCAACTTCAGACAAACTCCAAGTGGCTTAAAGGCAGGATTTTTAGCAATCCAGTGTTGCTGCAATGCCTCACAAACAAATCCAGTCCTCACAATCCCAGGCTTAATGGCTTTTTAGTCAACGGCACTTAAGTGATGTGTGGAACTACGGTTGTGTTTCTATTGATTGAGTAAGAAAATGCTATGCAAATAAGATGCAGGATTTGAGAATGTAGCTGGTTTAATTTTTGCGTGTGTTTGTGTGTGTGTGTCTGGGGGGGGGGGGGGGGGGTTAAACCTTTTGACACAAATGAATCTGGAGGGGTTTTGACTCAACTTTGTGGTTTGTTATCAAAACCCTTCATGCTCGGGGGCAAGTATGTGCAGTGCTCCGAGGCTCAGGTGCTTCTTTGGAACACCGCCGTTTACATACATATTTGAAATAACCATCAATTGTCTTGTCAAGTCAAATTGGCCCTAAACGGTTTCCTCGTTTGTCACTGCAGGACTCTCGGACTGGTCTTTCAGAGCGAGAACTTCAACTATAACCGTTACAATAACTACATCATGGATTCCTCGTGGTCATATCTGGAGGGCGCCGTCCCCGAGCCCAACCAATCCAAAAGTCTACTGGTCCCAGAAGACAACCTGACAGCCATCACTATGCTTTATGAACACTGCAAGGTAGATAATAAGTTCCAATGAGAATCCAAGCTGAAATAAAACAAACTTAAAAAGTAATTTTTTTTCTTTTTTCTGCTAGACCCAGAAAGAGCTGAAGACTCCAATCAACCGTGCCAGCGGCATCTGCAAAGCAATAGAGAGGTTAGCTGGCTTAATCTGCCATAAAATCCATTTGTGGATTCTCTTTAAAATCATCCAGTCATTATTATCGGTTTTAGAATCAGTTAACTTTTTGATTCATTATCTTTATGGTCTCTTAGCTTCATATTCAATTAATTTTGTGGTATTGTAGTTAGTTATCTTTATATATATAGTTATTTTTAAATTATAGTTAGTTGTGGTTTCATTTGGCTTTCCTGTTATCTTTATTTCCTCATGGTTTATTTATTCACTTAGTGATTTTTTTTTTTTTTTTACACAGTCTATTTACTATACAGTTGTTGGTGTTATTATATTCAATTACTTTTAAATGTAGTATGTTTTATTTTATGTTCATTTTAGGGTCATAAAAGTCAATGTTCCAAAAGACAAATATTCTGTTCTAGTGACTTCAAACATATAGGAATAGCTGAAAGAAGACTTAAGTTGATTTTTAGATAGCTTTGCAGCTATTTTTATGAGCAGGGGTGGTGGCCAAGTGGTTAATGCGCTTGGTTTCAGTTCGGAAGGTTCTGGGTTCAAATCCCACCCCTGCCACATTTCTCCATGTAATGTGGAGTTGCGTCAGGAAGGGCATCCGGTGTAAAACCTGTGCCAAATCAACATGCAGATCCACCTTGGATTTGCTGTGGCGACCCCGAGTGCAAAACAAGGGAGCAGCCGAAGGGACTTACTTTTACTTTACTTTTAGTTTTAGATTCATTTACAAATGAAATTTACATTGTACAAATAAAATCACTATTTGTAATGATTTTATATGTACAATTTGTTTATTCAGATGGCTTTATTAGCTCTACAATTAGCTTCATAATCTGTTAGCATTACATTCAGTTTTCTGTACAGTTTTATATTCATTTAGCCTTGTATTCATTGTGCTTTAGATTTAGCTAATGTTATTTTCAGTTGGTTTTAGGTATGGTTTACTTTGCAATTATCTTTGTTTTCTCTCAGTTTTATTATGAACTGTTAGCTTGCTTTTTTACTCTTACTTTTATGTTTAGCTTGCTTTGCATTCGGTTTATTTTTCAGTTAGCTTAATGTTTCCTTTCAAAAAGCTCATAGATTTTAGTAAAAACTCCAGTTATTCTCTGTGGATGTTCATGTGGACTTTCTGTGTGTGTCTGGAGGGGTTTCCTTCAGGCATTCTGATATCTTTCTGCTATCAAAACACACATTACACACACTGTAAAGGCATTCACCTAGTTCAAAACCACATGATGGTGGAGGCTGGTGCGGCGTTAACTAGGACCACATCAGTACGATCCACAAGTGCACATTCCTCAATCATTCAATCAGTATTTACCTGTAGAGGAAAGAGAAAAGTCAGGATTTGGGTGGTCAGAAGAGCTGACAGGGTAATCCTCAAGTCAAACAGGGACAGGGGGATAGTTGTCCGGCTCTCCGATCCTCCCAAACTACCCTCCTTCTTTCAGTTGATCATCTCCAACAATTTACTAATAGTCTATGGGGTGTTATCCACCTTCAGTGCTCACAGCTGTTATTGTTTCTTGTTTGCTGGGTGTTTTATGGCTGTCATTGGGGGCATTGTCCCCTTCTACCCATAAATATGTCTGATATAGTCAGAATCTTTGGCCAGTGTACTGCATTTGTTTTATTCGTGCAGGTCTTGTATTGATATCTCAGACGTACGCGCTCTGTTTTACCACTGAGTCATTCTGAGCTGGCAAATATATGTAGGTGATGTCATCAGTTTTGTCCTTCTTTCTTTTTCTCCTTTCTCCCCTCCCTACTAGGACTCCAACCAACAACAATCTTGTTTCGTTAGACACGTCGGCTAACGTTATAAAGATTCTGTCTGACAGCATTCCCTCCAGCCATCCCCAGGATGTTATGGGAACCTCCGTCTGCACTACGAACAAACACAGTACCTCCCTGCCCGCTTCTGTCGCCGCCACGTCAGACACCTACACCACACTGACCAGCGTTGTGGCGGACACTTATGACAAACAGGACCTTAATAACATCTTTGACACACTTCTGCAGAAGTGGCCCGATACAGAAACGTTCCCTGACCCGAATACTGAGGTAAATTAAGAATAAGCATCATTTCCATCTCTTCGTCATGGTTCCATCTGGTTATGTGTCTGTCTGTGTTTGTGGACACATTATTTTGAACACAATCATTCATTATCAAAGCATGGCAGACGCCTGATACTAACATCACTGGTACCCCTTGCATAGCAAATAAGATAATATTGATGAAATTATTTTTTTGAAATTGTGATTACTCGTTGATAATTATTTGTGGACCCTTACACCATCGATACTGTCCTTGCAATATATAAACTAATGGGATTTTAGATTTGTTTAATGAATTGGCATTTTTGTGAACACATTAACAATTTTGTGGTTATAATTTGCACATTAATGAGTAAGGGCTCATAGGTTCAAGCCCCCGTGACCCTAACTTGGATTACGCGTGTATTGAAAATGCATGCATAATTAAGGTTTTTGTTTGTTTGTATATTTATTAACTGAACATGATAACATTCACTATCATATCAAAAGTACCCTTCGTGTAGTCAATGAGCTATTTAAATTTTGGTGGTTGTTTAGTCTTTGTATTTGCATATTAATGATGATGAACAGATTTTTCTTTTAACATTAACAATACATGGTAGACACTTCACACTGAAACTGTAGATAGTCAGTTAGACTTGATTAGAATTTTAAATTATTTTGCAAATGTTTGCATACTAATGGTGATACTGTGATTTTATATACGAGGTCTGTTAGAAAAGTATCAGACCTTTTTATTTTTTTCAAAAAACCTGCTGGATTTGAATCACGTGTGCTTGCTTGAGCCAACTTTGAACCTTCGTGCGCATGACAATGCTATGGGCATCACACAGATTAAGGAGTGGTACAACCGGTTTAAAGACGTCTGCACAACGGAGGAGACCGCGCCGCGCTCCGGTCGGCCATCAACATGCTGAGATCATTCCAAAGTGAATGCTGTGGTGATGTGGGACCATCATGTGACTATCCGAAAAATTGCGGAAGAGGTGGACATCAGCACTTTTGTGGCACATTCCACTGTAACAGAAGATTTTGCCATTAAGAGTTGCAGCGAAATTCATGCCGATGGCTTTGGCACGAAGCTGATGGCGGAGCAAAAGCGCCTTCGTGTTGAAGCCTCACAGGACATGTTGTGACATGCCCACCTCTTCCACCATTTGGAAGATTCAGACGGCTTTCGGTGGCTTTTCAGTCATGTGACTATCCGAGAAATTGTGGACGAGCTGGGCATGTCACAACATGTCCTGTGAGACTTCAACACGAAGGCGCTTTTGCTGCGCCATCAGCTTTGTGCCAATGAATTTCGCTGCAACTCTTTTCATGGCAAAATCTTCTGTCACAGTGGAAAGTGCCAAAAAAGTGCTGATGTCCACCTCTTCCGCAATTTCTCAGATAGTCACACGACGGTCCCACATCACCACAGCGTTCACTTTGGAAATGATCTGGTCATTTCAGCGTGTCAATGGCCGCCCGGAGCGCGGCGCGCTCTCCTCCATTGTGCGGACGTCTTTAAACCAGTTGTACTGCTCCTTAATCTGTGTGATGCCCATAGCATCACCACCAAAAGCCGTCTGAATAATCCAAATGGTTTCCACCTGGCTGTCGCCCAGTTTCTGGCAAAATTTGATGCAGTTGCGCTGCTCCAGTCGTTCCGCCATTTTCCTTGCAAAGAAAAAAACGACGAGAGACTACACCCATACTCACACAAAGGCTGCTTACAAGCAAATGACACAATCGACAGGCGTGAAAAAATTCACGCTTGCGCACGAAGGTTCAAGGTTGGCTCATTCAAGCACACGTGATTCAAATCCATCAGGTTTAAAAAAAAAATAAAAAGGTCCGATACTTTTCTAACAGACCTCATATATTGTGAAGACTACAACTTATAACCAATATATAGCAGGCATTTAATACTTACATCATAGATACCTTCCTGGCCAGTGTATAAGATGAATACAGTTTAGGATTGTTTGGTGCATATTAATGATGATGAAGTGATTTTTTTTTTTTTTTCTTGTGACCATTAATAATACACAGTAGACATGTATTGTGTGACACCATCTCCCCGACCAGTAGATGAGCTGATGGGACTTTTGGGTTGTTTGTGGCTTATATTTGCATATTAACAATATGTTTTGTCTGGATGTCAGACTCTCCCATACAGCGATCATTTCCTTGAGGACCAGTCCAGCCCTGTCTATTCTGGCTCTTACAGTGGTTCTCCACCTGAAAGATACAAGGGTGACTTCCAGTTTTCTCTTGGCGCTCCTTCAGCTTCATCGTACAAGTCCAGTGAGCTGCCCATGGTCTACCTGAACAAGGGGCAGTTTTACCCCATCACCCTGCATGGAGTAGACAGCACTGCCTGCGTCACTGCCAACAAAGTCAAGGTAAATACAGTATTTTAGGAGTTTTGTGGTTCACTTCCACTTGAGTGTTGACCACTAATCTTGCGGTCTTTGTTTCAGTTCTTCTTTGCATGTGTCCAGGTCATGGGTTGGGACAATAACTGCTGACTTTTGTTCCCTTGGAGCTTTTTGTTCACTGGGTCATGAATGTATGAAATCTTTGTTTGCCATGAACCCTTCCCAAAATCTTTGTCCCTCCTTTGCAGTCAGCTCCTCAGTGACTAATTCCCTCCTCACACCTTGTCACACTGGACTGACAGAAAAAAAAAGAATGATTACTACATTGTAGTGACACAATCATGTCCAGTTCAGTTTGTAAAGGGAAAGCTGAAAAAGGAGTGGACGTAGAAAGACTGAGGTGTAGTGAGGTTAAAGACACTGGTGACAACCCTTTTGCTTGTATTGCAAATCACAGGAGAATAATATACACACACGCCCATTCATTAAAAATAACTGATGGCTTTGTGAAAAGGAGGCTTTGGCGTGATGAACGCGACATGATTGAACATAGGTGCAAAAAATGTTTATTCGCTTAGACCACTGCGCTGACCACACCGTCTTTCCTCACTTTCTCCACCTCAGACCGTCATCATGGCTGTGTTTGAAAATGACAAGACTCCAGAAATGCAGCTGCGCTTTTGGAATCACTGGCACGCTCGCCAGCCCACCGTCAAACAGAGGGTCATTGACATCGGTAGGTTCTCCGCCTCTGCAGTACACCTGAACTCGGAACCCTAAAGGCAAAATCATAAAAGACTTGTCACTTACTGAAGTAAATTTCAAGTCTATTTCTTTCTTTGACAGCAGACTACAAGGAAGTATTCAGTGGCATTAACAACATCGAGGAGGTGGCGTTCAATGCCTTCTCTTTTGTTTGGAACCCCAATGAAGAGGCCAAGGTAAATCCATTTTCTCCCTTGTGCGCACACATACAGGAACTGTGGACATGTGTAACCATCAGATATGTTCTTATAAAACACAGCCCCATTTCCTTAAGGCAAAGAACTGAATGGGTGGCACACTTAGGAGAAAAGAGAGAAAAGGGTGGTGAAGAAGGAGTGGCTCATGAGGGAGGAGAGGAATCCCAGATATGTGTTTGTCCCTGAGGCTGCTGTCACCGCAACAGGTGACAGCCTCTCTACAGCTTTACTTGTCCATGTATGGGGTGGGGCCCCGAGGTGTTCCGGGGAATAGCTACAAGGAAAAAGAGAGGAAAGACAGGTGTTTTCTTTGCAAAAATGAGCAGTTACACTAGTTTGAGATGTGTGACATCTATAGAAATTGTAGAAATGTAATTCTATCCAGCAGAACAACAACTTAAAATTTTTTTTCATGCCAAAGTTGGGCATTATGAAGAGGAAGTGGCCTCTATTTGAAGCAAACAAACCAAACAAGATTAGGCATCCTGTATCACCAGAGATCAGGTCCAGGTCGAGGAGCATGCAGTAATGTCACATGTCGCCACATACACCACATCACGAAACCTCCTCTGGTCCTGAGTAGCAACTAACCGGGCAACCAATTGGTCCATCCAGAATTCTCTAAAGTAGCCATCTATCTTCTCTAGCCAGATGAGACTTGGACATCCCCTTGGCCTTTACCAGAACTGGACTCCAACACTTGCTGGTTCATGCCCAGAGAAACTGGCCACATATCCAAAATATCATAGCTCACATTCCCTTACTACACCAGTGATGTGGATCATCTAAGTCTCCTTAAGTAACTGTTGGTCAGAGTGGTTCCAGTGGCACACAAGGAATCTTCAAACAGACTCAGTACCAAAGACCTCCGGTCTTCAACTTGGGGCACTGGTTAGCATACAATTCTCACACTCATATGGGAAGAACGAGGATCCGACAGACATGGACCTTCACTGGATACACAGTCATTTCAGTGGTGTCCAAAGATTCTCCAAAGAGACATCCACTCTTACCTTCAGTCACTGTTTAATGTCCAAGTCTCACAACCATACAGGAAGAACCAGAATCCAAAAGACTTGGACCTTCATTGATCCAAAGCCATTCCAATAGTATCCAAAGATTCTCCAAAGAAATGTAGGACCAAAGGCATTCAGGCATTGCTTCAGATCACTGGTTAGCCTCCAGATCTCACAACCACACAGGGAGACACAAAGCACCAGGACCCGACTTAGACCTTTGTTCTGCTGCAAAGGTATTGACCATTGAATCTTTCAGCATATTTGATACTTTGAACCAGAGCTCACTGGCTAGATAAAGGTCAAAATTTCAAAAATCGCCCTAACTGCTAGTTCTACTTAATAAAGTAGAATCAAAGCTGACAGCAAACTGATCTTGGAGGAAGACCAAGCCACATCTAAAAATTCCAAGCTACATGGAGCTGATGACATGATGAAGACCTTGTCGTCACATCTGGAGGTGTGGAAAATGTAACTGACATTCAGTCTTTACCTGTATTTTGCATCATACTGAGACTCAGTCAAAAACATGTCATTGTATTGTGCCTGTAACAATGTCAGTTAATCAATCAACATTTGTTTCTATAGCCCTTTACAGCAGCCAGACAGTGTCCAAAGGGCTCTACAGTAAAATCAAAGATCACAATATGTCTACTGAGAAAGGGCTTTACTTTTAGCCAGAACATGTAGCTCGAAAAAACTTTGACAGCAGAGTTTATCTGTTGATTGAGCTTCAAACAGCTGTCAAATATCACTCCCAAACCAGCTGTCCTCATAGGCAGATAGATTTGTAGATTATCTGCATAACAATGAAAGCACAGGTTGTATTCGGCTACAACTGACCCCAATGGCAACACGTACAATGAAAATAGAAGAGGGCCAAGAATAGAACCCTGTGGCACTCCACAACAAAGAATAGCAACTGGTGAGGAGAGGTCACCAATCATAATAGAAACGTTTTTATTGCCATGCCTTATGTCCCTGTATGTCCTTCAACCTGTGGATGTTAAAGTATGCAATGCCTATACATTCTTCTTTATCTCCACAGGTTTACATCGGCATCAACTCCCTAAGCACCGACTTCTCCGCTCAGAAGGGAGTGAAGGGTCTGCCTCTGAATCTGCAGATCGATACGTATGATTTCAGCTCGGGAACCAACCAGCTCATCCATAGAGCCGCCTGCCAGATCAAGATTTTCTGCGATAAGGTAAATCATCACCCGCCGTTGAACTCCTTTCACCTTTTACACACATATATAAGCCAAATTCAACTAATATGTGTGTTGGCTGTGTGCAGGGTGCAGAGAGGAAGATGCGAGATGAGGAGAGGAAGAGGACCAAAAGGAGGGGAAAGAGCACTAGTGATGTTAACAGTAAGTGCTGCACATGCATGTCTGCGAGACAACCACAAGGTTTTGGCACTCCATTCTAACACATTGTACCTTCATGCTTTTGTTACAGCCAACAAATCTTTGGTGAGTAGCTCCATGGGCAGCGACTGCACTTTCTTTCAGACCCTGGATGACCACATCACCCAGCCGGTTCTGTTCATTCCTGAGACACATCTCTCCAGCTTGCAGCGCTGTGGCCTGGTAGGTCCTGACACCCATCTTTACACACACACACACACCTCCTTACTCTACTCCTTTTGCTCCTTCAAGCCCCTACTTAAGCCTCTGAGGATTTGCATAAGCATTGCCTTGAGTAAATCATGTTCCTGACCAATGTATCCCCACGGGCTACGGGACGGGCAGGAAAACACTGTGGGAAACTATGTGGTGGGAAAAAAGGCTTGGAAAAGGGAGGGGATGGTGTCAGTGAAAGTGTGGTGGATGACTGATTCCAGATCAGATGAGCTAATGGGAGGCGAAACCCGGCAGGACGACAAGCCGTAGCAACTACTCCCACTGATCTTAAGCTATGGGGGCTTAGACAAACACACCTGGAGCATCAGCACTCAAACACACAGTGGACACCTGACACATGCACCACCCTCATACACGCGCTTTCTCTCTCACTTTCACACACAGTGAGGTGAGGGCGCTGTTCAGACAGGCCAGTTTTCCCACACTGTGGAGTCAACTTGGCAAAAAGACACTGAATTGGGGGACACAGACTACCAGCCCAGGAGCCAAACATCATTCAGTACTCCGTCTCTGATCATTTTCCTTCTATCTCACGCATTTAACCCTCAGATGTGCAAAGCAATCGTCATTCGTCAGCAAGCAAACACCAGATTTCTGTCTTGACATATTAAAAGTTATTTTGTTTTTTAAACAGGAACATCATGTTGAGTTATTTTTTTTAATGTATATATTTATTAGTAGTAGTAGTAGTTGTGGTATTTTCAGCTTTCATTTGGTATCTTTGTGGAATCATACACTGAGCAGGAAAACTACAAAATATTCACGTTTTCATTAATCTGAAAAAATCTGTTCCTTTATTTAATATGCTACTTAAAAAACAACAATATTCATTGGAACACTTTATTTAAAAAAAATCATATATTGAAATAAACCTTTTACAATGACAAGTTTGATGTAACAGTGTGATGTAACTAATGTAATGTTAATTGTAAAATAAATAAGTGAAATGTGCAAGCAGCCACACTTTTATAGCAACTAAAATAACTGAGTTTGGTCATTTATGACCATATTATATTTTATACTTTTTAATGACTCTATTTGTGTTTATCATACCTATACTGCTTCCTTTAGCTATAACAGATACACTGAAATATATAACTAATTATTGCTTTTATATGATAGAAATCGAAGCCTGTAATGTTAAAAAATAAAAATAAAAACCATATCTTTGTGAGGTCATAAATGACCCCACATAACTTTCCTTTATCCTTACTGCAGCAATGGGACAAATCCTGTCCACAAAAAAAAAAAGCTGTCAGAGAAGTAGATTGACAAATTCACGGTAGTCCATATTTTTCTGATTTAAAATATCAGAACGGCACATTTAAATATTTGTCTGAGGATATAAATGACCCCAGCTTGAAGGTAGAAAACATCTAATTTCCACTGTAAACATAAAGTGCCATTTGAGTCTGGAATAATAAAATATAACATTTTGGACGTTCAGATTAAATTTTCTATTGACCCCTGAAAAACTAAGATTGTGAAATGGCTCAGCCGCCTAAAACTTTCCACCCAGACGTGTCTCTGGGAGAGGTCACGGGAAATGCATTCTCAACATAATGATAACATACTTTTTTTTGAAAAAGTATTTCACAAAGGGAGTGATGGGAAGACGGATATTAAGCAATGCGTTTATCAGTTGAGCTGTGCCTAATCACATGTTTGATCTCTCTCGCTCTCTTTCCGTAGGCCAGTACATTGGATGGGATCGACAGGTGAGTTTCTCGAAAACACAACACAAACTTTTCCCCATTATAAAAACAAAATGATAATCGTAAATTAAAAACAAGTAAAACGTTGTCTCTGTTTTAGTTTGATGCAAGAAATCTGTTCTGTTTCCAGGAGCTCAATGAAGAGGTTATATTCAGAAAGTGCAGAACAAAGCGGCTCTCCATCCAGCAAGCAGGCCCGCAGGGAGGACTCACAGAGAGGTAAATGAACAGACCCAACATGCTCATCAGGAGAGCTGGCTCTGCCCTGGGGGTTGAGCTACAATCTTTCAGAGAGGAGGATGTTGAGGAAACTGCTCAACATCCGGGACAGTACCTCCCATCCCCTGCATGCCACACTGATGTCATGTCAGAGCACCTTCAGTTGTAGCTTGAGACCACCGAGGTGCACCACAGAACGCCACAGGAGGTCTTTCCTACCTGTGGCAATCAGACTGTTTCCTCCCCCTCTGCAGGATGAATACATAATGCATAGAGTTATTCAGTTACTCAAAGTTATGGGCAATATTGTTGAACATCTTGTGCAAATACCTTTAAAAAAAACATTGGTCACTGTTTTTGGTACTCTGGCAAAATAATTCTTATTCTTAAACACAAAAACAAGGATTCTCCTATTAATGATGCTAACATGGAACATTTAACAGGAATGTTTTGGGTTTTTTGTCTCATTCCTACAGTGCTGCTGTACGTGCGGTCAGGTGCCCAAGAAGTCTTTGATGCACTCATGCTCAACACGCCAACGCTGATGGGCTTACGAGAAGCTGTGAGTACCGACCGCACGCTCACCTCAGTGACATGACCTGTTTCACCACATGCGGTGATGTGGGATACATACAACACTCCTCGCTCTCAGCAAATGCATACATCAACGTTATCTCTCAAGTATATAATCTCTCCTTCAGCAGATCATGCACAGTGTCATCTCACAGTCATTTCCTTCTTCAGATTTCAGAAAAGTATGGTGTGCAAAAAGACACCATTGGGAAAATCTACAAAAAATGCAAGAGAGGGTAAGTATCATATTGTGTTTTTTTTTTTTCTAATTATTAGTATTATATGTCAGAATTTCCAGAACAGATGGGATTTACTAAATGTGAATAAATCCAAGCTGTACTCATTTTATATCCTGTAAGGGAGTTAATGTGGACAGACCGGGTTGGTAAGTTAGCTGGCTTTGCCTACTGGAATGTGTTAATTATGGCTCCTCCAAAAGAAAGACAAGTGACACAGGGAGGATGAAAAGATTTCAAATGTCCTGCAGATGAGTCACATCAATTGTTGTACTTTTTTATGTTTTCATAACTTCATCTTATCAGAACATGAGGATGTGTTCAGGTACTGAAATCTGGTTCCGTCATTACTGACAGTTTGGAATTTTCCCCAAAAATTGATGCAACACTGTGTTGTAAAACTGTCAAATTGTACTTTCAGTCTTTTCATAAAAATGGTCCCATTCAAAACCTTTTTTAGATTTACTTTTTTTTGTAGAGTAAATTAACTCTATTCATGTTGAACAACTTGATTTCACACTCCAGCTGATTTAACACTATGATAAGTTAAATCTATCTATGTTCACGTCTAAAACATAGAATCCCCAAACTGTTCAACTTTGAATCACATTAAGCTCTAATAAATGTGCCAAAACAAATCTAGCAAAAGAAAAAGATGATTGAAAGTTTGTGTTGTCAGTGGAACTTTCTCATCATGTCTGATGAAAATTAATTACTTACGTAGGTATGTTGGCAAAAGTACAGAAAGACACCAAGTACTATGCCTGACATTGTACTTGTGTTTGTGGTTATTACTTATAGCTTATCCTACAGTAACCCATGTAAAAAATAAATAAATCATAAGGTACTTTCATTGGGATCAATGTATTAATGTGTTATGGTAGTGATATGAATATGACATTTAATAAGAATAAAAAAATCTTTCCTGAAAGGTCAAAAAGTGATATTTTAATGAACAGACATTCATGTTTCTTGGCGAAGTTCAGTCTCACTGTGTAGTGTCACTGGAGCTGTGAGTAAGACTTGTTGATTGAGGCTGAAGCACCTTTTGGGTGACTGTCTTCTTGCTGGCGGCCATCGCTGTAGGCAAGCAGCTAAGCTAACAGGTTGGGTTACATTCTCGCCGCAGTTCCCTCCCTGTTCTTCAATCAGTCCTGTTCCTGCAGGCAGAAAGCATAAGCTGGTGGTTGCTTTAGTCTTTCAAACCTTGAAGTCTTTAAGGTTTGCCCTGCGCAGAGGGCGTGCGAATGTGACTTGATTCATTACCCTGACTGAAGCACAAGGCATATCACTGATTGAGTTTTTTTTTTTTTTTTTTAATAGAAGTTGCTGTCAAAGTTAATGACATATCGTGTGTAACCAAAACAAGAAACCTGATGATCTTTAGTGTATGTCAAAATGGAATGTAGAGTTCATATTTACAGAGAAATGTTACGTGCCTTTGAAGATGAATGTCTTTTTACACATTTATTCAAGAATACTCCACTCACCAGTAAAATTCATTTGGTTTCAAGGACGTTTTTACGGAACAGTACATAGGATTTGATCTACCAACCTTTGTTTGTGTATGTAATCTGTTTGTTATTGGTCTGTCACTGAGACCAGGTAAAGATTTGGTTTGGCACCCACAAGACCAGGGTTCAATTCCTGCTCAAGCTTCCTAATGGTCATCTTGGAGAAGACACTTCATCTGCATTGTCCCAGTGCGTCCAGCTGTCCCAGTCCTTCAGCTGGAGAAGTAACCTGAACAGCATCCTGTCCAGATAAACACCACCACCAATGGGCCTCGGGGCCTATAAAGGGCTACACTTCTTATAGTTTTTCAGTCAGGATGCCTGAGTGAATTTCAGGGACATTTGTTGGAGAGTTAGACCTTGGGTCAAGAAAGAACTGATTAAGTTTGGTTGTGGATTTGGATTAAAGGGCAGGTCTTAGCTTTCATCTTTGAGCTTTTACCACAATTCATTTGATCCTGATCAAGGGATGACTAATCATTCCTCAGCTGCCAGTGCCAGGTTCATAACCATGCCATCATGTCCACCAGCTATCCAGGGGGCAAGTCCGATCATGAGGAAAGGCCACCCTCTTCCCAATTCCCCACCAAAATCCAAGTCAATACCCCCTTCCCTAACTGGGCAATAGCAGAGGAACACCCCATGAAGAATCCACGCCCACTCAGAGCCACTATACAGGAGTACCAGGAGGCACCCAAGGGTGAGATCACCAGATGTAAGCCCAAAGACTCATGATCAGTCCCTGGGGCCATCCAAATACCTGGTTATGGACATGTAGCTGCAGTTAATCTAGTCCCCCCCATCTTGATCCCTCTCACACCAACAAACAGTCCTATACCACTGGTGCTGGTGCTTACCCCTGGATTCCCTAGTGTAAAGAGAATGACAGCCTATAACTCCGCCTGGAGAGGGCGCCAGTCCATCATGTTACTTCCCCTGCCAAGGCCAGTAGCCAATTACAGCTGGGTGGACTGGGACAATACAAATGAAGCGTCATCAAACTCACGTCTGCATATTGTTCGAACTACCTGCTCCTCTTGAGTGTTGTTCTACTTATTTGACAGCTGCTATAATAACATGATGCATCTTATGATCAAATGTAGATTTGTCTACATGTTACACCTTGAATTACCATGAATGAACCGTACGTTTGCTTGTGCTTCCTTCAGGATTTTTGTCAACATGGATGACAACATTATAGAACACTACAGTAACCAGTTGGCCTTCCTCATTGAGATGTCAGAGGTGGTTGCTGGTCAGTTCCAAGTCACTCTTGTTGAGCTATGAGAAGAAGCATCACAACAGAAGCCTACTCCACTGAAGGATGAAACATATCACAGCTGCCATTGTAAATCAAAAGCACTGCCAAATCAAAGACAATTTAAGACCAGATAAAAGTGGAAAACTACAAGAAATGGACTGAAATGACCTTTCTGGGTTTTTTCTCCAGTTTCAGCAAAAAATTTCAAACCGTTTTTACAAGAATCCACTTTTGTAAATATCACTTGCTCCATTTTATTGCTTTTTTTCAGATTGGCTACATGAAAGCAATTATGAAGTGTTTGTATATAATGTAAATAGCTTTTAATATGATTGTTTTTATGAACTAACAGAGTGCTTTCAGAATTCAGTTTTCCATACATTATGTATTTCAATTATTATTTTTTTTTATGAGTGAGAGCCAATGGGGCCTTTTCTCAGACACGGGTTTTCTACTATTTGATACGACAAACGCATGCTCCTGCTGGTTCCTGTTACTTTCACATCTAAAATGACCCAACAGCGGGTTACGTTCAGATCCCAAAGTCGCACATTTCCCTCCATAATATCACACAGACTTAGTATTGGCCGTCACTTAGCCCAAAAACTGTGGACATTTCCTGATTGCGTGGTGAAACCACAGTGTTTTCCCATCGTGTTCGAACCACCAAGAAACACCCCCTCCTCCCCCAAACCCTGAAGCTTTTCACTAAATTTTCATTGTATGTGTGTGCGTGTTTGTGTACAAGCGGATGATGGATATGTCTTTGTATGTTACGCATCATTTCAAAGCAAACATTTATCACTTAAATATTTCATTGTTGTGCCACGACACTTCTGGTTGTTAGATGTCTTGCTCCTTTTGTACAAAAATAAAGAAAATTCATGTCATGTTTTGTGCGTGCGTCTGTCTGTGAGGTTAAAATATGCAGATCTGATTAAGCAACGGTCAGGCGCTTTCCAATCGTCAGCGGGACAAACAAAAGATAAAGACGCAAGGAGATGAAAAGAGATGATTGCTGTCAGATCTGTCGAGAGATCAGCTAAAAGTGTGGAATCGATCTGCATGAGAGCACGCCGCTCTTGTTTTGTTGTTTATGTACACACTACGCAGGGTGTTGCGAAGGCATTATTGTGTCAGTCAGTGTGTGGACACATGCATTTGAACATAAAGGGCAGTGTGTTCCACCCGGCACAGTGCTAGTGTCCTAGCTAGGTAGTGCACTACCTTTTCACACCCAGTGCCAGTCTACTTACGCTCATGTGGGTTTGCTGGTTTATTAAAATCATGTTCATTAGGTGGCAGACAGACCACATGTAAGATCAACAACACTGTTCCTAATTTTCTGTAATTCATCCAGCAGATGGCAGACACATCTATGTGATATTACATACACACACACACACACACACAACCTTCAACCACTTAGTCCAATTAAGGGTCCCAGCAGTCATAGAGCGTGAGGCGGGGTTCACCCAGGACAGGACACCAGTCTGTCGCAGGGTACGTAATATTACATAGACAAAATACAGCTACCCCAAACAAAAATATAAACACAACACTTTTGTTTTTGCTCCCATTTTTCATGAGCTGGACTCAAAGATTTAAAACATTTTCTATACACACAAAAGACCTATTTCTCTCAAATATTGTTCACAAATCTAAATCTGGGTTACTGAGCACTTCTCCTTTGCCAAGATAATTCATCCCACCTGACAGGTGTGGCATATCAAGGTGCTGATTAGACAGCATGATTATTGCACAGGTGTGCCTTAGGCTGGCCACAATAAAAGGCCACTCTGAAATCGGCTATACTAAAATATAAAATGGACAAAATGGGGTGAAATGGAGCCTGATAATCACAAAATGGGGCAAAATGTAACAAAATAGAGCAGACTGACCCACAGTGACTCCAAATATGATTAAATATGATTCAATTAAGTACTTTTATTTAATTATTTTTAAGCAAAATGGAGCGAAATGGGTAATGGTAATAACAAAACGAGGGTAAAACATAGCGAAATGGAGCAGAGTGACTCCAAATATGATTCAATTAAGCACTTTTATTTTATTCTGTTTTAACGAAATGGGGACTGATAATAACAAAATGAGGGTAAAACGTTACGAAATGGAGCACACTAACCTCTTGACTGATGTTTCATCTCTTGAACGCCAGATGGGGTATCTGCCTCTACTTCATGTACTGAGCGCATCTCACAAAAAACACGTTGTTGTATACTCCGATCCAGAACATCTCAAACATGCTCAATGGGTGACATGTCTGGTGAGTATGCTGGCCATGCAAGAACTGGGTTGATTTCAGCTTCCAGGAATTGTGTACAGATCCTTGCAACATGGGGACATGCATCATCATGCTGTAACATGAGGTGATGGTTGTGGATGAATGGCACAACAATGGGCCTCAGGATCTTGTCATGTTATCTCTGTGCATTCAAAATGCCATCATTAAAATGCACCTGTGTTCATTGGCCATAACAGACGCCTGCCCCAGCGCCACCATGCGCCACTTGATCCACAACATTGACATTCAGCAAAGCGTTCACCCACACACGCTGTCTGCCATCTGTCCTGAACAGTGAAAACCAGGATTCCGTGAAGAGAACACCTCTCCAACGTGACAAACACCATCGAATGTGAGCATTTGTCCATTCAGTTGTCCAAGTCAGTTTGTGACAGTCTGTGCAGAAATTCTTTGGTTCTGCAAACCGATTATTGCAGCAGCTTTCTGGGTGGCTGGTCTCAGACGATCTTGGAGATGAATCATGAACATGCTGGATGTGGAGGTCCAAACAATTTTGTGGCAGGCAATGGCATAATTCAATATGCAACTTCACCAGTAGATATCACTAAATCCTACACACTGCAGCTTTAAGGCTGAAACATCTTGATAACGTTAAACCCTTCTGACATCACAACTTTATTACATCTACCAAGGACGTAACAAAATCATCGGCATTTATTTATTTGTCTGTTTGTTAGCAGGATTATATCAAAACTACTTAACGGATTTTCACCAAATTTTCATCAAAGATAGATATTAGGGCATGGAAGACTATTAAATTTTAGAGGTGATCCAGATGTGGTTTCTGGATCAAGGCTTTTAAGGATTACGTTAAAAATAAATAAACTACTTCATGAATTCTCACCAAATTTGCACCACAGATAGATATTAGGGCCTGGAAGACTCCATTACATTTTGATTTTGGAGGTGATCCAGATCACCTCCAAAATCAAAATCTAGATTCTGCATCAACATTTCACTTTATATAGATGTTGAAAGATTACGTCAAAACCACTTCACAGATTCTCACCAAATTTGCACCACAGATAGATTAAACTCCAACCCATATGTACTCTGGCAGATGTGGAAAGGCTCGTCCATGCCTTTGTCTCCTCAAGGCTGGACTACTGCAATGCACTCCTCACTGGGATCCCTAGCAAGAGCATGCAGAAGCTCCAGTACATCCAAAATAGTGCCGCTAGGATCCTGATGAGGGTGCGTAAATATGATCCCATCACCCCCATCCTTAAGTCACTCCACTGCCGTCCTGTTACATTCAGGATTGAGTACAAGGTTTCCATCCTCACTTATCACTGCATCCATGGTAATGCTCACCCTTACCTCAAGGAGCTCTTTAACCCCCAAACTTCTGCATGAAACCTTCGCTCTGGAAATGCTAACTTCCTAAAATGCCCCAGGATCAAGCTTCGGACCATAGGAGACCAGGCTTTCTGCTTGGCTGCTCCCAGGCTGTGGAATGCTCTCCCTGAGCATCTGAGAATGCTACAGTCTGAACATTCCTTTAAACAAGGACTGAAAACCCATTTATTTATTAGAGCTTTCCCTTAGACCTTTTATAATTGATCCTATCATTTCTACCTCGAATAATTGTTTTATTTTTACCTCAACGTTTTGTCATGTTTCGTGTGGTTGTTATTTTATGGTTTTAATTCTAGCATTTAATGTTTTAATTGTTTTTAACCTGTAGCACTTTGAGATGATCGACTGTAAAGCACAATATAAATAAAATTTATTATTATTATTATAATTATTATTATATTTGGGCATGGAAGAGTCCAGTTAATTTTGGAGGTGATCTGGATCCAGATTCTGGATCAAGATTTCACTTTGTAGACTTTGAAGGATTAGGTCAAAACTACTTCATGGATACGACATCATGATGTAAAACTAAGATCAGGAAGATACTATTTTGTTTCAGCTTGTGAATTAAATATCAGATTGCAACATATTGATCAGTCGGAATAAATTCTGATCAGTTTGCAAATATTGCATTATTCTGCGGAATCTGGGTGCAGGTCAAGTCCAGGTCCCGATGTGAATCACATATCTGTTATTATGAGCCCTCGTCAACCCTTGGTGGGCATCAGAAATCTCCGATTGGTCTTGTATTAGTGCTTTTACGCTGAAATACCTTTAAGGCCAGTTTCTTCCTGATGTTCACGTATGCAAGTGTTGCAGTAAAGAAAATGTGAGTCTGAAAAGCTGCTGCAGACCATTTTGAACCTGATTACATCATACACATTTATGAAGTGACCCCATGGTGATGATGACCTCACAAAGTTGTGGGTTGGGGGGTCAAAAAAACAACCAAACAAATTACATTTGCCTTCTTATTTGAGCAGCTTTATGTCTACACAAGGAGCTCATTGCTTTTGCCCTATTTTGGTGCTGAGACACTCCAATATAAACAACCAGTCTACTGGAAGGCAACAAGAGGAGGCAGAGGAGCCCACAGAGGAGGGGAGGCGAGGAGGGACAGACACAAGGACGGAGACAGAGGCAGACACCGGGATGGAGAGCAGACAGCGGCGAGGAGATTCATGAATCAAGGACAAAAAGAGGAGAGAGAATAATGAAGCGGCGCTCACGCTTTCTGCAGCCAAATGTGGACAACATGAGCGGAGGGGCAGACGGCAGTCAGCAGGAAGCTAGAATCCCTCCTGAGTGGTAAGTAAGTGTGCATGCATGTGTGTTTGCAGATGTGCAAATCACATCTGTGGATTTGAGCTCAAAATCAGAATGCATGCAGATGCTGCAGATGCAGTCGAATGAAGCAGCTTCTTTGATGTGCATCATATTGAAAAGATCTCAATGTCAGTCGGTTGAAGGAGCGGCGTGAGAGGTCCTTTTGTCCTTTATTAATTATATTTATCATATTTTTTGTGATGTGTCTTCCTTTGATATTTATCTGTTATATTATTGGTAAATGTTTCATACATAGGCGGGGCATGGGTGGGTTTTGATAAAACTGTAGCAACCAGGAGATATTGTCCATGTACGACTGCACACCGGGTCACACCACACACATGACACAAAATGTATATTGCTTTACGTATTCTGTTTGCTTTGGCATGTTTGTATGATTAAAAATAGATACCTGACTTGTCAAACAAGTCCACCCAGGAACTAGAACCTGATGAACTTGAGAAGTATGTGAGCGACAGTCCAGCATTCAGAAAGTGATTAATAGTCCCACCTCAAAGAGAGCAGCCTCGATCCTGACACAGTCAAAATATAGACTGTATGCTTTTATGTGCAATGTTTGTATTCATCTTTGTATTATTTAGCTAGTTATACGGTGCATCCAGAAAGTATTCACAACGCTTCACTTTTTACACATTTTGTTACATTACAGCCTTATTTCGCAATGGATTTCACTCAAAATTATACTCACAACACCCCATAATGACAACATGAAAAAAGTAGTTTTGAAATTTTCACAAATTTATTAAAAAACTAAAAAAATCACATGTATGTAAGTATTCACACCCTTTGCTCAATACTTGATGCACCTTTGGTAGCAATTGCATCCTAAAGACTTCTTGAATATGATGCCACATTCTTGGTGCACCTATCTTTGGGCAGTTTTTCCCCATTCCTCTTTCCTTTGGATGGGGAGTGTCAGAGTTGCTCAGAGTTGGACCTGAAAAGAACAACTACTCAGTTTACACACAGAGAAATGATCACGCAAGAGACACTGAATTTCTTTGTCCTGTACAGGAGAGGACTCTGGCTGGGTCCTCCCGAAGTCACTCCTTTGATATCTTGGTAGCATGAGTGGGGATTCGAACCCAGGTCTACATATTGGCAGGCCAGCTAATTATCCGCTCAGCTATCTGCTCTAAAACATCACAATGGAGGAAGGTTAGATTATTCTTTACAAAGTTGTTTTGTTTTTTGTTTTTTTGTCATTATGATAACACAAAGGAAGAAAGTGAAGCAAACATGTAACGAATATCATTTTGGATCTTGCTAAAAATTGTTGGTGGTGGGTGACAGGGGGAGGGAGGGTGCTGGATTCACAGCAAAACATTAAATTTTACATGTTCTTTAATGGTCCCATGCCACACCCCCTCCTCTCAGATTCATAACAATCCACAGACCACAGTTTAAAAAACAAAATTCCAAAAATTTACATTTCCCTAAAAGCCAAAGGTGACTGGAAAACAGAAAAGCAGTTTTGCTTTGTTTTTCTATTGGTACCTGTGATGTTGTTAGTTTGTTTGGTGCTCAGTTATTGTGATGACACTGATGTAGAAATCAACATATTATCATTGCTGTGTGTGGTTCCTGGTGGGAAATAACGGGTCTGTGTGTGGTTGTTTGTCTGCATGAGTCACAAGTTGTCCTCGTCCCTGAAGGAACATGTTCCTCCTCCGTGCAGGGAGATGTTCTGCATTCAGACACGGTTCGGACCTAATTAGGAGCCAAAACACAATTCTGTGAAGGTCATGGCTGGTTTCATAAAACACACACACACACACACCACTGAGTTTAAGAATGTTCACATATGCAAAGACACGGCAGTTAGATCTTGCACTGAGAGGAGTCGATGTAGGTCGTACGACAAATAAAAGCACAAATGCACTGTCAGGTTGAGTCTGACCAGGTTACTGTATCCTAGCAACAGGGACAGGCATCGACTGTCGTTTCCAGAGAAGCAGCGAAGCCAAACCTGCATTCTCCTGTTCCTCTCTGCTTCTCCTCCCCATCACTTCTCCATCAGCTTTCCTTCTCCATCACTTCAGCCTGACGTGCGCTGTGTCGTGCACGCCTCCCTTTCACTCACACAGAAAAGAGAGAAGAGTCACAGTGAGCAGGTAATGGAAGATGTTGATTTTATTGGTGTTTTATTTGTGTTTGCTTTTTGAAAGATACTTCAAAAAGCTGTATTATAGACCTCATGAAAAATGGAAGCGGAGCGGGGTATGGATCACAAAAGATCTCATTCAATTTAGGGCCAGATCAGGTTTGTCAAGTCATAATCATCTTCCTTTATGACATCTTAAAAGAAACATCAAACATTTGTGTCACGTGATGTCAATAAAATACATGTACCATTCTTGTTTTATAACATTACAAATAAAAACTGAATCTTCCTTCCTGATGGCATCACAGAAAAAAAACATCATTACTTCCTTATGATGTCATAAAGCTGATTACACTTGTGATATATGCCGATCCCTCAGGTGTTCAGAAAGACCCAAAATAAGGAAATTCCCACTTCTGGACAAAATGCATTCATGAGATTTCCTCGATAATTCGAGTCATGAACGACTATACTGCAGTAGAGCTAGGCTAACACTATCTTTTAGGTCAAATGAACTTGTCAGGTGTTTTTGCTGATGTGTGGACTGAAGGCTATCATTTTCAACTTTAGTAATATCGTTGTCTCAATATTTGCAAAAGGGGCTGCAATGGGTGTGAAGTTGACTCAGAGATGCTCAGTTTCCTCATGAGTTTCTGAGCCACAATTCCCGGCCAATGTAGTGTTCGTGGCATTTTTCCCAGAACTACAAGTAGGAATCTCCAAACTTCTGAGGGTTCTGAAGGGAGCAATAATCTTTCCAGAATATCTCTTTCTCTGTTGGTTACGGTGTATTCACAGCACTTCACTTTTTCCACATTTTGTTATGTTACAGCCTTATTCCAAAATACAGTAAATTAATTTTTCCCCTCAAAATTCTACTCACAACACCCCATAATGACAACATGAAAAAGTTTTTTTTAAACATATATAGATTTAAAAAACAAAACTAAGAAATCACATGTACATAAGTATTCACACCCTTTGTTGATGCACATTTGGAGGCAGTTACAGCCTCAAATCTTCTTGAATATGATGCCACATACTTGGTGCGCCTATCTTTGGGCAGTTTTTCCCATTCCTCTTTGCAGCACCTCTCAAGCTCCATCAGGTTGGATGGGGAGCGTCGGTGCACAGCCATTTTCAGATCTCTCCAGAGCTGTTCAATCGGATTCAAGTCTGGGCTCTGGCTGGGCCACTCAAGGACATTCCCAAAGTTGTCCTGAAGTCACTCCTTTGATATCTTGGCTGTGTGCTTAGGGTCATTGTCCTACTCAAAGATGAACTGCCGCGCCAGTCTGAGGTCAAGAGTGCTCTGGAGCAGGTTTTCATCCAGGATGTCTCTGTACATTGCTGCATTCATCCATCCATCCATTTTCTTCCGCTTTATCCAGAGTCGGGTCACGGGGGCAACAGCTCAAGCAAAGCTACCCAGACCTCCCGATCCACACACATCTCCCCCAGCTCCTCTGGGGGAACCCCGAGGCGTTCCCAAGCCAGCCGAGAGACGTAGTCCCTCCAGCTTGTCCTGGTCTTCCCCCGGGGCCTCCTCCCCCCGGGGCCTCCTCCCCACGGGACGTGCCCGGAACACCTCTCCAGCAAGGCGTCCAGGGGGCATCCAGAAAAGATGCCCGAGCCACCTCAGTTGGCTCCTTTCGATGTGGAGGAGCAGCGGCTCAACTCTGAGCTCCTCCCGAGTGACCGAGCTCCTCACCCTATCTCTAAGGGAGTGCCCAGCCACCCTGCGGAGGAAACTCATCTCGGCCGCTTGTACTCGTGATCTCGTTCTTTCGGTCATGAGCCAAATCTCATGACCATAGGTGAGGGTCGGAATGTAGATCGATCGGTAAATTGAGAACTTTGCCCCCTTGCTCAGCTCTCTCTTCACCACGACGGTCCGATACAGCGACCGCATCACTGCAGATGCTGCACCGATCCATCTGTCAATCTCACGCTCCATCTGTCCCTCGCTCGTGAACAAGAGATACTTAAACTCCTCCACTTGAGGCAAAGACACTCCACCGACCTGAAGAAGGCAAGGCACCTTTTTCTGGTCGAGAACCATGGCCTCGGATTTGGAGGTGCTGATTTTCATCCCGGACGCTTCACACTCAGCTGCAAACCACCCCAGTGCACGCTGAAGGTCCTGAATTGACGAAGCCAACAGAACCACATCGTCCGCAAACAGCAGAGATGAGATCCTGTGGTTCCCAAACCAGACCCCCTCTACACCCTGGCTGTGCCTAGAAATTCTGTCCATAAAGGATATGAACAGAACCGGTGACAAAGGGCAGCCCTGGTGGACACCAACGTGCACTGAAACAGGTTTGACTTACTACCGGCAATGCGAACCAAGCTCTTGCTGCGGTCGTACAGGGATCGGATAACCCTTAGCAAAGGACCCCGGTGCTCCGTCGGTGCTCGCTGCGGCTGCATGGCTTCTGATGTGCAGGAGTGGTCCATGTCTTATGGTAAGACTCTGTACTCTTGTCTTGGCCCAACACACCAGCCACAGTAGTGATCGGATATTTAGCTGTGATCTGGGTCTCTGTGTGAGGATGGTTGTGTGTTTGTGGCCGTCACCACAATTCAGTTGTTGGTTGCTCTTAAGGGGATTAACACTACGGTGTCCTAGATTAGGGTATGGGTGCTCACTAATTAGACAACAGACTGTTGCTGTCACTGTTTGTTCATGTGTGGTTGTTAGTCATGGTATGTTGTATGGTTGGGGCCCCGTCTCCTTGGTGTCTCACGTCACAGTTATTGTCTTCACCACTCGTCTCTCGTTCGTGTCTTTGTGTTGTTTTGGTGGTCGGCCCTTCCTGATAGAAGTTGTCGGTTGGCTTTGAGTAGGATGTTGTAGGCTGACCGGGAAAGGCGGATGGGGGTCACACACACACCACATTCACTCACGCACTACATATCTTCTGTCTTGCAAGAATAAATTGCATATATGGGTATGGCTTTCTGACCACCTCGGTGACTTCGGCCAGCGTGATGGATGAGTCTGCCTCTGAGTCCCCGGTCTGCTTCCTGTTCGGAAGACTTGACAATGGGATTGAGGAAATCCTTGAAGGATTCCTTCCACCGCCCGACAACATCCCCAGTCAGGGTCAACAACTCCCCACCTGCACCGTAGACTGTGTCGGTGGAGAGCTGCTTCCGCCTCCTGAGGCCTCGGACGGTTTGCCAGAATTTCTTTGAGGCCGACCGATAGTCCTCTTCCATGGCCTCCACGAACTCCTCCCAGACCCGAGTTTTTGCCTCTGTACCTGTCAGCTGCCTCCTGTTTATTAAAGATTATTTCATAAGAAATGGTCAAATCACCCCCCATTTGTCACAGTAAAATATTTGGATCCACCCTTGAATTAAAAGGTTAGGTGCCTGTGTGTAGTTTATAGTGCAGGTTCAAACATTGAAGCCTTGGAACATGTTTTGGGGTTCATATGGTTGAAGGGTTTGTTGCACCATGACAGAGGTGCGTGTGCTCTGCTGAGTGCCCGCCTGCTTCGATCCTGTTGTTACTTTCACTCATCAGCTCACATTTCCTCTTCCTGTGTCTTCTCTTTCTTTCAGATCTGCAGTGTCGTTTCTGCGGAGACATTGGTGAACTGCAGCTGTTTCTTCGATGCCGTCACTGAGAAATGACAAACCTGCTGGGCACCGGGGCGCTAAATACTTCACAAATACTCCTGTTTGGAAAAAACGTTTCATGTTGTGACGATTAAAAGTGCAGACGTCATGCACACTCCGGCCTCCATGGTGATGGGGATCGTCTTCTCCCCTTTGGGGCTGGTTCTTGTCTTCACTGCTGCCATCACGCCTCAGTGGCGAGAGGGGCAGACACAACTAGGTGTGGCAGGTCCAGGTGCTGTACTTCGCTCAGGCCCAAAAGGTCAAGGGACGGGGATCAAGTCAGCCGACACGCTACTTTTATTGCGCTCTGATGGACTGTGGGAGAGCTGCATGCAGGTGGCGCACTCTGAGCTGAAGCAGTGCTGGCCGGTGTTGGGTCAGTACCAGAGAGACCCGCGTGTCCGCCTAGCACAGGGCTTGGTGCTCAGCTCCTTGTTCCTGTGCGGCACTGGCATTGTTCTGGCGTGCATCGGCGTCCGCTGTTGGACAGACCTGCCTCTGAGAGGCGTGGCCGCCACAGGAGGCATCCTGGTGGTGCTGGCCGGCGTGCTGAGCCTCACTGCCCTGGGGGTGTATACCCACAACCTCACAAGACTAGGGATGGAGGATTCCAAGAAAACCATCAGCAATCAGCGCTTCCCCCACCTGAACCTGCATCCAGCTGGCTCGCTCTACTTCGGGTGGCTGGGATCGTGTCTGCAGGTGCTGGGAGGCGGAGCTCTGATGCTCAGCTTCAAATGTCCAAGATGTCCAACCTGTCCATCTTGCAGTCCAGAGTTGAGCACGTGTCCTGCGTGCCACTCCTGTCCAGAGATCAACAACAAACAAGAGACGGGCGTGTACGAAGTCAGCTGTTAGGAATCCTCATTAAGTCCACACGTCAGCGAGTCAGCCAGTCAGCCAGCCAGGAAAAGAAGACTTCCAAGAGACACTGGAACAAACGGTCTCGAAACGAGGGTTGGGACGACTAATGAAAATCACTAGTCGACTAGTTGGGTATCATTAGTCATTGACTAGTTGACGCTATTAGTTGATTTGTCGGGTACCATTAGCTGTCGATGTCAATGACTAAATTTGACATGGAATGAAGTAACTCAATTTCAAATCTTCACAGTGAAACTCGAATGTGACGTTTATTTTAACAAATATAAGCACAAAATCACAAATACAAAAAACTGCATTAGCATGAAGACAATACCTGCATTCATTTACTAGGCATAGACGACGTGCTTGAGCTGACTAATTAACCCACCGAGGTTCACACACTTTCTTCACTGAGTGAAAGGAGTGGTGGCAGCTCCAGCAGGTCTACTCTTTTAAGAGTTAAATCAACTTAATAAATGGCTTTTGATTAGTCGGACGTTAGCTAGTCATAGTCGACAAATCGACTAGTCGGATATTAGATAGTCATAGTCGACTAATTGACTAGTCGGACGTTAGCTAGTCGTTTTCAACTAATTGACTAGTTGGATGTTAGCTAGTTGTAGTCGACTAATCGACTAGTCAGACGTTAGCTAGTCGTAGTCGACTAATTGACTTGCCGGACATTAGCTAGTCGTAGTCGACTAATTGACTAGTCGGATGTTAGCTAGTCGTAGTCAACTAATCGACTAGTCGGACATCAGCTAGTCGTAGTCGACTATTATGACTAGTTGGACATTAGCTAGCCGTAGTTGACTAATCGACTTGTCAGATGTTAGCCAGATGTAGTCGACTATTATGACTAGTTGGACATTAGCTAGTCGTAGTTGACTAATTGACTTGTCGGACGTTAGCTAGTCGTAATTGACTAATCGACTTGTTGGACATTAGTCAGTCATAGTCGACTATTACGACTAGTTGGACGTTAGCTAGTCATAGTCGACTAATCAACTTATCGGATATAAGCCAGATGTAGTAGACTATTACGACTAGTCGGACATTAGCTAGTCGTAGTTGACTAATCGACTTGTCGGACGTTAGCCAGTCATAGTCGACTAATCGACTTGTCGGATATTAGCCAGATGTAGTAGACTATTATGACTAGTCGGACATTAGCTAGTCGTAGTTGACTAATCGACTTGTCGGACGTTAGCTAGTCATAGTCGACTAATCGACTTGTCGGATATTAGCCAGATGTAGTAGACTATTACGACTAGTCGGACATTAGCTAGTCGTAGTTGACTAATCGACTTATCGGACATTAGCCAGTCGTAGTCGACTATTACGACTAGTTGGACATTAGCTAATCATAGTCGACTAATCGACTTGTCGGACGTTAGCCAGTTGTAGTCAACTATTACGACTAGTCGGACATTAGCTAGTCGTAGTTGACTAATTGAGTTGTCGGACGTTAGCCAGTCATAGTCGACTATTACGACTAGTTGGACGTTAGCTAGTCGTCGTCGACTAATCGACATGTCGGACGTTAGCCAGTCGTAGTCGACTAGTCGTAGTCGACTAGTCATGGTCTAGTATTACGACTAGTCCTCCCATCCCTACTCGAAACCACATAGGTGCTGATCAAGTCAACGAAATGAAAGATTCAGAACGTCTGGAAAGAAGAGCTGCAATCCACACTGCCGTCAAACGCAACAAGTAGTAAAACGTGAGTGAAGCATTGATTTGTGCTGCCTTTTACACACTGTAGCCAAGCATTTGTACTATTAGCAGAAATATTATTTTTTACTGTACAAAGAATACTGTGACATGTTAAAAAAAAACCCTGATAGGAAAGCTGTTTCCTTTATTTGACTGTGATGTTGGTTCGTTACTTTTAGGTTACATTGTGGGTAGCTGCTTTGGATTTATAATCATTATGGTCTTTCGCTGGATTTTCTCGACGTGTTAAAACTATTTAACATTTTCCTTTTCATAGGCACTACATATTGGCTGTATTACTATCATTATTTAACAGCGGGTGCACACCAGATGTTACTTATGCACTATTTAATATATTCATGTGCAACATATACTGCATTAGATGTACTATTTAATGTCTGGCATACAGAAAATACTGCATTTTGCACAGTATTTAATATCTACTGCACAACAGGTACTCTATAGTGCACACAGTATGTAATCTCTGATGTGTAAAATATACTACATTGTGCACATGATTTAATGTCCGGTGCACGGCAGATATCAGTGTTCACTATTTAATATACTGATGTGCAAAAAATACTACATTGGACACACTAATTAATGTCTGCAGCACATGAAATATCAATACATTCTTTAGTAGCTGAGCTCACCACATACTATACTTTGCAAACCAGATATTAAATAGTTTCCACTGTTTATTATCTGCTGCACAACAGATACTATGTACTGCAAATATGTAGTATGCACCAGGTACTACTGAGTGCACACTACATATGTGATGTGCAGAATATATGTAAAGTGCACAACTGATTGGACATTATTTAATATCTGGTGCAGGCAGTGGCGGCTGGTGAAAAACAGTCTTGGTGGGGCTGCTGTGCCAATAGATTCCCTTGCCTTGTCCAGTACAGGCATTCAAGTGAACAGTCGGAAAATTACTACAATTCCACAATAATCATTTCATGTCCTTCTCAAAATCAGCAGTTTTACAGATAAAGTTAACCATTTACAACTATATTAGACCTCATTTCTACTTTGGAAAGGAACAGTATAAAAACAATACAACACTCAAGTTCTTGAGCAAAGAACATTTCACCATTTGACACCAATTACACACATAGTACACCAAACTGTACTGCACTGCCATTATCTTCAGACAAACACATCCTGGGGTTCACAATGACACTGACCTTAACAAAATAGAAAATATCAGCAAATTTACACTCTTTAAAAACGTGGAAAAATTCTTCAATTGACAAAAGAACATTATGTACATATTACAATGTTCACACCACCTTCAGAGAGAGAGAGAGAGAGAAAATGTTTGTGTGTGTGTGTGTGTGTGTGTGTGTGTGTGTGTGTGTGTGTGTGTGTGTGTGTGTGTGTGTGAGAGAGAGAGAGAGAGAGAGAGAGAGAGAGAGAGAGAGAGAGAGAGAGAGAGAGAGAGAGAGAGAAAATGTGTGTGTGTGTGTGTGTCTGAGAGAGAGAGAGAGAGAGAGAGAGAGAGAGAGAGAGAGAGAGAGA